>NC_048600.1:9656020-9810297 GCF_003668045.3 Cricetulus griseus | reverse complement strand
TGACATGTAAAACAATCTTGTTTCTACTTTAAATTAAAAAATGGAGAAAAAACCCAAAAAAACAAAACAAAACCACTTGATGACCTGGCCTCTGAGGGTCACTTGGCTTGGTAGGGACCACTGGCTCCTTTAGCCTTCTTTTTCCTCAGGTGTTCTATCTGTATGAGGGTAAGTCCAAGGCTTCACTTGGAAACATGATGGAAACTTTTCCTCTGTATTGATACTCCCCTTGGTAGACTAGACACTGGTTTCTACAACCTCCCTGAACAAGAAAACAGGTGACTCCCCACAGTTACAGAACCTTGAGAGATGCCCTACAATTCCCTTAGGATCTAGCTGACTTCATTGGGCAAATGAGTGGATATTCTTCCTTTCAATCCCTCTGACACAGTAGTATAACCTCCAAGAAAAGTTATTGAACACTTAGAAAGTCATTTGCACAGTCTGGAACTTATAACTCCCACATATTATTTAGATAAAGCTTGAACAAAAACCAAATAAATAAAACTTGATTAGATATAGTAACATTAACAAATCAACAAGCTTAGCCGCTGTGATATTTTGCCAAGTCAACAAGGCGATATCATAGCCATTGTTTAACTTTGAAAATAATGCTACATAATGCCACCTTACTAAAAGAAAAGTTGAATTGAAACTGCACACAAAATAAATCAATATTGCCTGTGTAGATACTCTTAAACTGTGGGGCTTGGTAAGTTCCCAGTTAAATCTTAAAGAAAGCAGGACAGACTTCATAAAGTAGAGTGGCTGCAATGACCACACTTTTGGTCTTGAATGAGTGTAAGTAGAAGATATAGGCAGAGCTTTTCATCATGAGATAAATAGTCATGATGCCTTTATTCTTTGGCTGTTTTCTTGTTCTCTTTTATTCTTGACACAGAGTCAGGGGCCAGCCTGACTCAGAAAACAGGACTTTGGAGGACATTTTGAGACAAAGAATAATTTAAAAAAAAATTAAAAAAACGCAAAACTTGAGTCTGAAGCTTGGGATGTCCCAATTCCATCTCCAGAGCCAGATTCTCAGTGATCTCTAGCAACATGTGACAATTTACATGAAAGGCATTTTTTTCTTTACAAAATGGTCTACACTGAGCATGAGCCTTACTGTCTACACTGAGTAGGAGGAGCCTTACTGTTGAGTTCAGTGACAACTGACTGGGCCCAAAGCATCTGTCTTCCATATAACCAGTACAGGTTTTTTCCAGATGAGTCTTAACTATTGGGCCATGCACTGGGAACAAGGATTCATAAGAAAGAGAAAACATGTTTTTCTCTGTATGAGGTCATGGGTGAGTGTAGTGAGACCCGTGATCAGGAAGGATTGAGCCAACAGAAGCATCTGCCTTTCCAACCTGAGACTTTCCCTGTGAAATTATGGTGAAAAGGTCTCTTACATTCTAAGAGACTGAAACTCTTGCTAACCTCACCACAAAAGGCAATAACACATCTTGAGATCACTTAAAAAGTAAAACTGCAGTCCTACTCTGTACTCTGTCTTTTTGTTTAAGCTGCCTTCAAGAGAACAATGTAACAAGCAACCTTACTTCCCTTGGATTTCTCATGTCATCAACTTTTATAACTTATGCTAATGCATAGTTATGTCTTAAGATATGTACTCTCCTGTGTCCTTAACCTAGAGAGAAACTTGTGTGTTTTCATGTGTGTTGTGAAAATCATGTACTGAAAACAGCAAATAGAGGTTGAAGCCAACCTTTTAAGGTTAATTATCATAAATACTGCAGACAACATACAGATATTGCTTGATAAATAATGTTTGTGATATTATTCATTTTCTGGGTTAACTGGGGTTAGTGGGAATTGGTGACTTAATACCTTATAAAAGTCTGTTAAAGATGTAAATGATCCCATTCTTTCCCAATAAAAGAGAAAGCAAAGCCCTTTGTGAGGGTCAGACACACAGAGACAGACACAGGGATAGATTCAAAAGACAGCCTTAAGGCTGGCACAGATTCAGACTTATACAACAGACAGGCAGGAGGCAATGGAGAACACATGGAGAGGAAAGCAGAAATTCAAATAGGAGCTCACTCTTGGTTAACGACATGGGCAAGTGCTATGATTTCATTCCTTAACATGACACCAATGTATTATTGGTGACTCTGAGTTTATCATCAATATGTTCAAATCAACTTAACCTCCCTGCTAGAGTTGGGTGACCAACTGCCTGGAAGCCTTTTAATACCCTCTGTTGTCTTTAGGCTCTGCTAATCAGAAAGGTTATGTGACTATGAGTGTATCCAAATTCTTCCACCATTTTCTAAAAGAGAAACATTCAGGAGATATTGGGACCATGCCTCATGACAAAAGAAATCAGGTTTCTTGTTTGATGATCTGAATGTCTGAAACTGCCCAGTGTTTGAGAAGGCAGCTCAGTGGCAACTTTGGAAGCTTCTTGGAACCAGTTTATCCCATCTACAATGTGATAAAGAAGAGATCTAGGAGTCTCAGGTCTGTAGGTTACCCTTTCCCTACCCTCAATTCAGTCATCCAGCTGAATGGGCATGGCTAATTTGTCAACATGGAGCACCTATTGTGGTCTAGTCTGTCCCAGTCCCCCAGTTTCTTCCTTTAGTCTTTCTTGGGACCATATTGTTGTTTGTTACTACCCACTGGGACACTATCTCCACTTACATTCCAAGACATGCAATGCCACCAGTCCTCTAAACACTTAATTTGCCATTAGAGCTACTTTCTATACAAACCACACAAGCTACAAGAGGCAAAAGAAGCCTCATTCCTTGAGCACATGCCATGTGATGGGCATGCTAGATGATGAATGCTACTTGCTTCAGCCACTGGTAACTTAAGACATTTCCTGTGATCAGGAATTCATCCAGTTCATAGAGCTGGAGAGATATCCAGATGCAGAAAGGGGGCAGTCAGGCTCCAGCTCCTTAGCTTTTTGTACAAAAGGCCAAGGTATACTAGGGATAGCCCAGGAGCGAAGATTTATCTGCCTTGTTCTGGGGACCATCTACCTATCCATTCAGAAATCCTCCAAGTGTTAGTCATTTGCAGAAATTCCACAGAAATGACGAGAATTACATACTTTCTAATTCCAAGAGGAAAGAACCAGGGTATAGTCACAATCAGAAATAACTCAGTCACATAACCAGCCCTACTTCTCTCTGAAACTTCATAAGCCAGAGCTACTAGCCCATTACCAACCACAGCTGACACACAAGGTTGGCCCTGTCTCCCAGGTTTGTCTCTTGTGCCCATCACATTTCTATCTGCACCCCCAGATGAGCAGGCAAGAGGCATTTTGGGGACCTGTGACTTGGCTCTGAGACTAGTGACACCCAACTAAAACAGGCTACATGTAGCTCCAGAGTCTTAGGCCTCTGACAGCAAGGTGGCAGACAATATGCTGGGCCTGCACTGAGGCCACTGCTACTCTGCCCATTTTCAACAGGCACTGTTGAAACAGGCATTATTCACACCCACCTTTCCTAGTACATCTCATTATACAACCATTAAACCAAAGGTTTAAGGTTGCAACCATAGAATCCTGTCCTAATTAATGTTGCTATTTCTGTGAGGAAACACCATGACCCAAAGCTATTTTAGAAAGAAAAGGTTTATTTCAGCTTACACTTCCAGGTAACAGTTCCATCACTGAAGAAGTTAGGGCAGGAACTCAAGCAGGGCAGGAACCTGGAGGCAGGAGTTGATACAGAGGCCATGGAGGGTGCTGCTTACTGGCATGCTCCTTGTGGCCTAATCAGCCTGCTTTCTTTTTTCTTAATTTTTTATTTAAATTCGAAACAAGCTTGTTTTACATGTCAATCCTAGTTTCCTCTCTCTCTCTTCCTCCCCTACTCCCACAGACTCCCTATGCCGTGCCCTTTCTGCTCCCCAGGGAGGGTGAGGCCTTCCATGGGGTATCTTCAAAGTCTGTCATATCATTCGGAGCAGGGCCTAGACCCTCCCCTGTGTGTATAGGCTGAGAGAATATCCCTCTATGTGGAGTGCAGCCTGATTCCTTATAGCACCCACAATGGGCTGGATCCTTCCCCATCAATAACTAATTAAGAAAATGCCTTACACCCGAATATGTTGGAGGCATTCTCTCAACTGAGATTCTTTCCTTTCAGATGACTCTAACTCATGTCAAGTTGACATAAAATTAGCTAGTACAAACCTATATCATATAAAGCAGTCACAGAGAGAGTGGATCCTCAATGGGAAGATGTCAAAAGCCATTCCTGGTGGGGCAGAGACTAATTAAGAGCAAAATCGGCCATAGTCCCAGGGATCATGAGAGTATAAGGAGTTGATGACACACTAGAAGGCATCAGAAAGGACTCTCTGGGCCACTAGGATATTGGCATCCTCTGACCTATGGAGATTCCCTGACTACAGCGATCAGGCCAGGGCCAGGCCAATGTGGAAACGGATCACCAAGAGCAGTGAACCTAGACACCGTTCTTTACCCAGAGAAAGACAATAGCGGATTTTTAATCGGAAGCATATGCCAACCTCAATGTTAGTTATGTATTTTTCTCCATAGCACTGAAACTTAGGGGAAAATAGAGAACAATGGAAGACTGTGGTCTCTCCCTCTACTATGTGGCCCTCAGGAACCAAACTTGGGTGACAGGGCATGGTGGCAAACCCTCTTAACCATGGAAAGCCAGAGCCAAAGAGACTCAGCCCAGGTGCTCAGAACAGGTCAGTCAGACTCCAGTGCCCCAGAGCTCAGATTCTTGCTCTCCTGACCCTATAGTGATGAGTGGATTCCTCTATACCTAATGTTCCCGATCACCTCTGGAGGCTTTCCTGGGAGTGCTTCCTTTACACTTAGGAGAAACTCGATCCTCTAACAGCCCATCAAGCTTCACCCAGAGAGAAACTGGCCCATCTAGCTCTCAAGCCTGCCATGTCTACTCACAGCTGTGCAGTGTTCTACCTTATTGGTTCTCACATAGCCTGGTGTGTATTTTCCAGTAATGGCCACTTTTTAGGACATGCCAGTATACAGACAAGATGCTGGGTACTTCTTAAGACCCATGGATTAAAGAGATTCCAATGATCAATGTTAGGATCACAGTCTGGGGAACCTTTTTTGTGATGACTAGTCATCTGTACGACAAAATAACATACTTAGGGATGTTTTCCAGACTTTCTTCATGTCCCTCTCCAGAGCATCCTCTGGAGATTTGCTGTCATGAGCATGGGTTCCTGCATCCTTCCTTCCTCACTAGTGACCATGAAAGAAAGGGAGCCTATTCTTATCTATTGACTTATCTAAGTCTTATTAGACTCTAATTTAATACACTGTAACCTCAATGAATTCCTAACAATATCTTGCCTGTGCAGGATTCATCATTCAAAAATCCTCCATAACAAACATTCCCTTTGACCCTTCTTTAATGCCCTCAGAGTGGATAATTTAGAAAATATTGGGTGCTCTTTGTCCTTTGCCTGTTTTTGTCACAGCAACTGAAAAGTGAAAACAAAAGCAGGTGCCCAGGGCATAAGGGGAAGAAACAAAAGGGGAAAGAACAGATTAAAAAAACAACAAAAACCAAACAGGTTTGGAGACACTGGGCAGAAAGAACAGGCATTAAGGCTGGGAGTCTGCTAAACAGGCACATAATGCTTGGGTGTTTCATAGGGTTCAAGGGTCCTCCCTTGCTCCCTATTGGTCCCATTTAGAAACCCACTCCCATGCCTTCCCACCATTTCTCCTTGCACTGTCTTCTGAAAACAAGAAGCTGCCATCTCAGGGAGCCCTATTTGTCCACCTATGTCCTCCTAACTCTCCTTAGCAGCCATCTCTCCAGCCCCTATAGTGGATTCTGTGTTTGTTTCAGCATGAAACACAAATAGGCAGACAACACTCAGCAAGTAAGGCATTGGTTTACACAAATCTCAGACCAAAGCTTAAGGATATATTTACAGGTTTGCAAGAAGCTGTCATGTGACTCACAAGTTGAAGCCAGCTAGGCATCGAGGGAATTTCTTAAGTACTGTCTAAATGCAGTGGTGATTTGTGCTGTGGTTAAAGTCTTGGGAAAGCTGCTGAACTTGTAAACACATAGGTGCACTTTGCAAGAGAAAGGATTCATAGCACACTGCCAGCCACTGAACTGGTAGTGTCCACACTAGAAGATTCTGAAACCATTGCTTTGCTTTGTCCTCGAGAAAGATGCAAGGAAGAGAGAGATGGGGAGAGGGGGAATGATGAGGAAGAGATAGAGGGAAGGAGGAAGGGGGAGTGGGAGAGAGGGAGGAGGTAAGGAAGGAAAGAGATCGAGGAGGGAGGGAGAGAAAAAGGAAGAGAGGGAGGGAGGGAGGAAGGGAGGGAGCGAGGAAGGAAGGAAGGAAGGAAGGAAGGAAGGAAGGAAGGAAGGAAGGAAGGAAGGAAGGAAGGGAAAGTTTATAATCAAAATGACTGGGGCCAGGGTGAGGGGGCAGGAATATGACTCAGCTGGCAGAGAGCTTGCTTAGCATGAACAAAATCCTGGATTCAATACCCAGCACTGCAGAATGTGGTTTATAACCTGAGCACTCAGAATGTAGAGGCTAGAGGATCAATATTCAAGGTCAACCTGGCTTCCAACCTTGATGAGAAACCTTTGCATCTAATTCTGTAGATTAAGAAAGATGCTGATGTCATCAGTGATAACTCCTCCTGGGTGTCTGCTATCAAGATACAGTGGCTCAGCCCATGTCAGCCAGTATTGGGCACACTGTCAGGGCTCAGTCACCTCTGCCTTCATTTTCTCCTAGCAGCTTGGTATGAGGACCAGTTTTGGCTAGGGATTTTGTGAGCACTTAAAGTGCTGCCATTCACATTGTCTTGTTTTCTTCAAGGACAACTCTGGAGCTGTTTTCCAAGCCCAACCTTGCCTCCCAGGTGCCATCACCTTCCGTTGCCTTCGTGAGCTCAGCAGCACTGCTACCTGGAGTTAGGAAGAAACAAAGATGAGGTATCCAAGTACTTTGTCTCCTCTGCCATAGGTGGCCAGACTCAGAGGGAGGAAACCCTCATAGCAAGTTGGAAGACAGAGCTTTCTAGTAAGGAATAAATTTAGTGCATGGCTTTGATAGAGAAGATATCTCTCTCTCTCTCTCTCTCTCTCTCTCTCTGTCTCTTTCTCTCTCTGTGTCTCTCTCTGTCTCTGTCTCTCTCTGTCTCTCTGTCTCTCTGTCTCTCTCTCTCTCTCTCTCTCTCTCTCTCTCTCTCTCTCTCTCTCTCTGTGTGTGTGTGTGTGTGTGTGTGCGCGCGCGCGCGCACGTGTGTGATAATTTTAATTTGAACATCAAGTAAAAATAGAATTTCCTGTTGATCAGAAAAGAAATTCCTGTTTTTCCAGGGAACAGGGCAACCTTTGTTGGCGGGCACAAACAGTGGGGGTTACCAACTATTTCCGAGATGAAGAGTTAAAGAAAGCAGAGGCCGGGTGGGCCCTGGTTCACATCTATTTATTTTTGAAGTGCAAAGACAGCTCATCACACAGGGTGTGATGAATAATTTCCTACATGCATTACACTGAGAACTTCGGCTGCCTTTGGAAAAGCTCACTCCACTGGTTCCCTAGGGCCTGGATATTTTTAGTTGCTAGATACAGTTGGTTTTAGACTTCTGAGCCTGAGCTGCTGGACCTAAAGTATGGTGTACAATATAGAATGAGAGCATCTTACAGGGACATAAAGGTATGGGCCCTCAAACTTGCCCAAGTCCCTTGTCACTCAAGCTTGGGCTCTTCTCTTCTGATTGGGACCCAGTGCCCTAGACTCAGGGTGACAGCCTATATTTGATTCTGCAGAGAGGGATTCAAAGAGCACATCTTCAGTGGACCACTGAGGCTTTGGGAGCCTCAAAAGCAGCCCCCTGATTTTGGTTAAAGCGATCAACTCTTCCTCAATATGTAGTTTGATGGAATTGTCAGTCAAGGCTTCTCAGCCTCTCCCTGGTTAGGCCTGCCCATCAGTCAGCCCCTCTCCTGGAATTTTGAGCTTGGGTGGAGTGATGCAAAGACAGAAAAGGGACCACAGCTTATCCACTACAGCAACCAGTCCTGCCCTTGGACCATAGGCCTTGTTTGGTCCCTGCCCTTCCAGATCAATTATTCATATCCCCACCAATTTCTGTGGCTTTCTGGCAGATATCCATTTCATAACACCCACCACAAAGAAAATGCACTGACACCAGGTGACTAACAGGAAAAACAGATGCCATGAGTCAGGTTCAAAAGTGGCACTGTGTGACTCTTAATGGGATTAATAGTCAGAGCACAAATGTGTGATCTTGTGGCCACTTGAGAAAACACCCACACATGTGACTGCACCTTGGCCCTTTTACAGCTCTGTTAGAAAAGCAACATCCAGCCCAGTGAGAGGGAGAAAGCTGGGGTTTAGAGGCCTACTCTGCAGCCTGAGAGCTCTAGCACAGTCCCCTAAACTCCAGGATATTTACTGCTCTAACCCAGAAGGCTCTCAGTCAGACCACACTGCCTCTCAGGCTACTAGAGCTTGGTGCAAAGCTGGAGTGAGTTCCCTGGCTTGAGGGCTTTGCAGTATTTAGCCTATACTGCTTATGGAAACTCATGACTCACCAATATCCAAAAGTGGGATCCTGACTGGTTATGTTTCAGAAAGTTTGACTTGCCACAGCATCCAAGGAAGGGACATACAAAGACATGAAAATATTCAAATTCATCTTTAAGATGTGACCAGAACTGTGTATACAAACATATGTTCATCCTATTTAACTAACCAAACATATAAATAGAGCAAATGTCCATTAAGATGTTGATGAATAACCATAAATTGGCATAGCCACACAACAGAATGGCTTTCAGTCATGAAGGGGGATGGAGTATTGATGCATACTATAAACTCATTCTCAGCAACAACATGCCATGCCAAAGAAGCCAGAGACAAAAAGCTGCACATATTATATGAGCCCATTTATATGTAATGTAAAGTGGGAAATTACCAATATGGAGCCAAGTCGAAATATAAGGGTATTTAATAGGAAAAAGCCTTACTTACAGAGCAGCCTTGGCAGCAGTCTGTACAGCAAGCCGAATAGTGAAACTGAAAGCGAAACCCAGCCACCAGAAACTCTTACTCTACATCACCCTGACCACGCCCTTGAAGGCACACCCCTAAGCGGGCAGCTTCCCCTACAATTCCCCTTTTAGTCTAAAAGAGGATTAAAACTTAACAGTGTAAAATATCCAAAATTAACAATCATAAAGGTGAAATATAAGAAGATACAACAATCTGCTTATGTCACATCCTAACTATCTATTTTAACTAAATCCTAAAGTCATCTGAAAGAGGTGTCCAACCCTGAACACCTCCTTCCAATCCCAACTATAAACAATAGGAAGCTATCCCTAACTAGGTATATACACTATCCTAAGTGATAGCAATGGGGGAAAGGGGACGTAGCATTCTCCAAGTTACTTCCTGCTGAAATGGGATGACGACATCCTTGTGGATCATGTAGGAAGGAAATGTTAGTATAGTAAAAGTCTTGAATGAATTGTATGCAGTCCATGGGATTTGCTTGATTGAAGATCTTGCTTTAAATCCTCAACTTGATTGAAGTCAGTACCCAAAGCTCTGGCCGGCGTGTCAGTTGAAATGGAGCAAGTTAGATCCAGTGCAGTTGAGGAGGTGTGGCCAATTTTCTTTCTGGGGTGTCCAGGGATTGCTGTCAGGCAGGTCTTCATTGGCTGTGTGGGACTCAAACATAAACAGTTAGCAGAGAAATGTTTGCTTGTGTATGTGCACATACTGGGAAAGGCAACAATAGGAGCATAATAATTATGAGAGGATGCACACCTTGAGAGAAAGATCCAAGAAAAGACAAAGATAGTCCCCAAATTCTTCTTTTATTCTGTATTACATCAATTGGCTTCTTGATACAATACAGAAACACTAAAGTTTAGTTAAATAACATTCTTGGACTTTAGAGGAAGAAAGCCAAATCCACCTCTAAATCCAGCATTGATTTAATTGAATAGGGACTAGAAAACGAGAAATAGAGTTCTCTGAGAGACAGCTGTAAAGTTTACCATATGGCACATTCCTTTTGTTTGATGGTAATAGCTACAATTTCTTCTTAAGCATCTACCCATGCAGTGTTCTTGGACTTCTGGAGATGAGTTTTCCTGTGAAGATAAAAGCAAAACATACCCCCTTTCCTTTGGGAGATTTCTATTTAGTTTATGAGATATACCTTAGTAGAATACCTGTCATTTGTCCTCGTCGAGAGGTTTTTCCTTTTCCAGTCGAATCTTGATCAACTTTGATGGTATCCAAAGTTTTCCTTCTCCTGTAGAAACCAATGCAAAACCCCTACCCCAACGTAACACATGTCCTGGTTTCCATACAGAGGTTAGTACATCTTTGAAGTATACTAGCTGATTGAATTTAGCAGTTTTTTTACGTAGTCCAGTGTCTTTCTGTAGCTGTTTGTCCTTTATCATTGGCATTAAGAAAGTTTAGTGTTAATAAAGCATTATGTAACCTATGTTTGGGGGGTTTAGTCTTCCAAGCTTGTTTGTTGAGCATCTCCTTAAGTGTTCTATTAGATCCCTCAACCACTGCTTGTCCTGTAGGATTGTGTGGGATACCAGTAACATGCTTTATGTTATAATATTTGAAAAATTGTGCCGAGATTTCGTAGAGACATATGCTGGAGCATTGTCAGTTTTTATTTGTGCAGGTATACCCATAACTGCCATCACCTCTAGCAAGTGTATAATAACAGAATCAGCTTTTTTAGAGTTAAGAGCAGTAGCCCATTGGAACCACATATGTGCATCATACCATATGTGTCTATGGTATGATGCACATATTTCAAATTTCCAAACTCTGCAAAGTGAAAGACATCCATCTGCCAAACCTCATTTCTCCAAATGCCTTTAGGATTACAACCTGCTGGCAATGGAGTTTGGTTATAAAAGGAACAAGTAGGACAGTTTCTCACTATCTCCTTGGCTTGTTTCCAAGTGATGGAGAAGTCCTTTTTCAAATCTTTGCTATTTACATGATGTTTCTTATGAAATTCTGAGGCTTCTAGAACACTTCCAATTAATAAACAATCAATCTCATCATTGCCTTGTGCTAGTAGGCCTGGCAGACCTATATGGAATCTGATATTGTAATGTATATAGGATTGCTTCTGTTTCTGATAGTTTCCTGTATTTGTAAAAACAGAGAAGTTAATTCTGTATTATCAGGACAAATTCTGCAGTCTCAATGTGTAACATGACTCTCTCTGCATATTGAGAATCAGTAGTTATATTAAGAGGTTCTGTAAAATCCATAAGCACCATGAGAATTGCATATAATTCCACCTTCTGTACAGATGTATATGGACTTTGAACTACTTTACTTACCTCACCTGCTTTATAACCTGCCTTACCTGATTTGTTGGCATCAGTGTAGAAGGTAAAAACTCCAGAATTGGGAGTTTGTCTTACAAAACGTGGAAGAATCCAGACTGTCTTTTTTATGAATTTAATTCTGTCAGTTTTGGGATAATTGTTGCTAATCATTCCCAAAAAGGCAGTAAGAGCTATTTGCCAATATTCATTATCCTTCCACAAGGAGGAAATTTCTTCATTAGTTAAAGGTACTATAATTTCTGCTGGATCTTTCCCAGTCAGTTGAACAAGTCTTAATTTGCCCTTTAAAATCAAAACAGAAATCTTTTCTATATATGTCTTTAATTTTTTATTCTGTTTATGTGGCAGAAATATCCACTCCAATATGGTGTCTTCCCTCTGCATCAGAATTCCAGAAGGGTATTCTCTGGATGGCAAGATAACCAGAATACAGTCTAAATTAAGGTTTATCTGATCTACATGTGCATCCAATATTCTGTTTTCTACCCATTGTAACTCTTTTTCTGCCTCAGCAGATAATATTCTAGGACTGTTTAGGTCCTTATCACCTTTAAGGGCCATTTTTAAATGCTTTAAGTCATGTCCTTCTACACCAATAATCATCTGTATTTGAGAAATTTCCCCTAATAATTTCTGAGAGAATTAAGAGTTTGATAACAATCTCTCCTAATTTGTAACTTTTGAGGTCTGATTCTTTGTAAGTCTATCTTGTAACCTAAATAGTTAATAGAATCTCCTCTTTGTATCTTTTCTGAGGCAATCTGTAACTCCCAATGAGGCAGAACTTCCTTCACCATTTCAAACATATGTTTCAAAGTTTCCTTATCAGAATCTGATAAAAGAATGTCATCCATATAATGGTAAACAAGAGACTGTGAAAATTTCTTACGAATTATTTCCAAAGGTTGCTGTAAAAAGTGCTGACACAAAGTAGGACTATTTAGCATTCCTTGTGGCAAAACCCTCCACTGATATCTCCTAACTGGCTGTGAATTATTAAGAGTTGGTATAGTAAATGCAAATTTTTCTCTATTATTTTCCTGTACCGGTATTATGAAAAAAACAGTCTTTCAGATCAATGACTATGATAGGCCATCCTTAACGTAATAAGGAAGGTAATGGCATTTAAGGTTGCAGAGAGCCCATTGGTTTAATTACCTTATTTATGGCTCTCAGGTCTGTCAGCATTCTCCACTTACTGGACTTCTTTTTGATAACAAATACAGGATAATTCCAAGGACTGGTAGATTCCTCTATACGACTAGCATCTAGCTGTTCCTGTACTAACTTTTCTAAAGCCTCTACCTTCTCAGAGGTCATAGGCCATTGTCCTACCCAAACAGGTTCATCTGTCAGCCACTACAATGGCAGGGCATTTGGCTCCTCTGAAGGTCTATCATGTGTATTTAGTTTCTGTACAGCATGGATGGTTGGTAAACGTTTTCCATAGCATCTTACCAGATCTTTTCTACTATCTAAAGATTGTACATCATTTGTGTCTGACACTGGAGGAATATTAATCTGAGTATTCCATTTCTGTAAGAGATCATGACCCCAGAGATTTGTGGCTATATCTGCCACATATGGTTTCAGTATCCCTTTCTGTCCTTCCGGACCAATGCAGATCACCGAGTTAACACTCTGTCGAACTCTAGATAGAGTCCCAATTCCTAAAAATTTTACATTTGTCTCTCTAAGAGGCCATTTCTGAGGCCAAGACTTTTGGGTAATATTAGTTACATCCGCCCCAGTGCCTACTAAGCCAGAAATAACTTTATTATTAATTTTCACTTTCAACTGAGGCCTTTTATCATTAATAGAAGCTTGCCAAAATATGCATTTCTCTTTTTGTCCATTCACATTTGATTCTTCATCGCTATTCAAACTACCATCTGGAGCAGTATCATTTTTCAAAATAGGCAAAGAACTATCTATTCGTCCTGTGAGAGATTGTCTCCCACTGCTACTGGGAATGACTGGACCTTTCTCGAAGTGGGGGCCTTCTTGAGGTCCCCCCTTGGGGTTTCCCAGCCTTAACGAGTTTCCTTGCATGTCCCTGGTCGATCTACATTCATTGGTCCAGTGTCTGCCCTTACCACATCTTCTACACAATCCAGAAGGCAGTGGCCTTCCGTATGAGGCATTGTTAGAATTCGTTTGTCTACAATTTCTCTTAGTATGTCCCATTTTACCACAGCTGAAACATCTAGGTTCCTGGCACCTTCGTGGTCTCCTGGGGAAGGCTCTTCCTACCCAAGGTTCTGGGTCATAGTAGTAGTAACCTCTAGCCTCTTGGTACCTATGTTGACCTCTATAAGGTGCTTCTCCTTCCCAAGCCCTTGCATCCTCACCTCTAGAACTTTTAATTTCCGGTTGCCTTTTTAAACCTTTCAAAATGGCTTCTCCTACCCAAGCTCCAGTGTCTTGCACATGATAGTCAATGCTGGCTGCATGCAAAACTCATTCTTCTAGCAGAGCTGATCTGATCTTCAAAGGCAAAAGTATTCTTTTCCATATTGGGTTTGCATTTTCATAAGCTATTGTATATATAATTGATTTCTTGTTTCTGGATCTGTTACCTATAACTCTACTGCCCTAGTTAACTTTGTAAGAAGTCCTGGAACTGTTCTGTAGGTCGCTGTTCTATTCTGGTATAAGCTTCTAGGCATTCTCCTGGCCCATGAACCTTATCCCAGGCATTTAATGCTGCTTTCCTGCATAGGGACAGTATATCGTCCTCATATTCAGCCTGAGCCTCTGGGTTAGCATAAATACCCTCACTAAGAATCTTATCTAGGGGGCTTCAAAACCTTCCTTTATGCCCTGACACTCAAGGAGCTTCGCCTCTTCTCTCACCAATGACTTCCCCTGGATTTGGCATGAATTCTTAAGTACAGCTGCTACCAATCATTCCCAATCTGTGGGTGTCACCCTGTTAAAGGGTGCCTATGAATGTAATAGCTGTTTTATGTATGGGCTATGGAGACCATATGAGACAACTGATTCTTTAATATTCTTAAGATCCTTCAGCTGTATAGGTTGCCATTCATAAGCCATCCGTCCATGAGGGTGTTTCTTAGAAGCTGGCTTTTCTACCATGGTAGCTGGGTATACTAGGTGTACAAGTAACAACCTTAGAGGAATAGTCATGATACCTGGGTGGAGTAGGTGCCTCAGATTGGAGTGATTCTGCCTCTGAGGCATCCCAATGATCTTTAAGCCTAGTAATGATATCCTTATGAAAAGTTTCAATCTCCTTAATCATAAAAGATTCCAAGCATGTTAGTGAATCTGTAAATTTCTCTAACTGCTCCTCTACATGTTTTTCTAGGTCTTTAATACGATCATCCTTAGGCAGCATCTGGATGGCATGGAAACTGCCTTCTAGGTATTGGAGTCTAGATTCGAGGTCATGATTTGCTGATTTTGAGTCCTCAGCAATCGACCGTATGGACCTATGTAATCTGTCAGCCCTGTACTGTAAATTATTTTCCAAACATTCAAATCTAGACTCAAATTTGTGATCTACTACCTTAGATGCTTCAATAATTGATTGAATGGCATTGTCCAATTCTTTAACCCTATCCTGGGTATTCTGCACCTTTGCATCTAGTTTCTGGGTAATAGTGCCTATCTGAGTTTCTAGCTGGCTACAGATATTCTTTAGCTCGTCACGGTCTTCTGACAGCCTAGCCTCTAAGGCCTCAGACATGGAGGGTCTCTCTGTGTTTATCTTATCATAAATACACTGCATCTCATCTTGGATAACAGACAGCTCTGTCTTTAGCGTATTGGACACAGAGCCAAGCTTATCATCCAATTTCTGTTCTACTTGCTGCACAATTGTGGTCTGACCTAATCTGTTCTCCAAAACCTCATTGTGTAAAGCTGTTATTTCCTGTAAGCAGGTGGTTAGGTTATCCTTATCCCTGTTCCTGAGCCCTCTGGCTAGTAATATTATTTGTACCAGCAAGCTAACTGCCATTACGGCATATAGGCTGGTAATTGGCAGATTACCATCCTCCTCAAACACTGAATTCATATAATAAGCAAAAATAATACCAATTTTAGCAAATGATAAATATTCTGCCATAATTTTACCTGATTTTTACTCCAGATGCAGTAACTATCTTTGACCAGCAGGTGGCACAGACATTCAGCTACTTGGCATGGCGTTTGGCAGCAATGGGTCAGGCAAGATGGTGGTAGCAGTGGAGAGAGGTCACAAAAGCGGCTGCACTTATCTTAGAGAGTATACGGCCTTGCGGCCGCAACCAGTGAAAAATATGAGGCTTTACCACAGCAGTGGCCAGGGGAAGCCACTGCTGAAAGCCGAGGCCTACTTGACTCTAGGCAGCTAGAAACTGTCTCCAAGCTGGGCGGATGGTTCTGAGTAGCTCAGCGGCAGCAGGAATGCTCTTGTGTGGTGCAGCAGGTTGGCTTCTAGCCGGGAGCACCTGTGGAGAGAGGGCACTTTCCCGGCCTAGTCTGCCATGGTGGGGGGACTGGCAGGCTGTCCCAAATGGGGCCAAGGTCTCAATCCTGACACCAGATAAAGTGGGAAATAACCAATACGGAGCCAAGTAGAAATATAAGGGTATTTAATAGGGAAAAGCCCTACTTACAGAGCGACCTAGCCAGCCGGTGTGACAGCAGTATGTACAGCAAGCCGAAAAGTGAAACTGAAAGCGAAACCCAGCCACCTGAAACTCTCACTCTACATCACCCTGACCACGCCCTCGCAGGTGTGGTCAGGCACATCCCTAAGTGGGCAGCTTCCCCTACAGTAATGTGCAGAATATATCATAGAGATCAAAGACAAACTGGCAGCTCCCAGAGCCTGGAGGGAGGTATGATTAGAGACAAAGCATGTAATGACAGAAATTTTACTGTCTGGTAATATTTTAGAGCTAGATAGTGGCGATGGTTGCCCAACACTGTGGAAATACTAAATGCTATGAACTGTTCACTTCAAAATGATTGATTTTATGTTATATGAATGTCACTTGAAATTGTGTGTGAAATCATAAGACAAACTAAAAACAAATCAAAAGGTTGCCATCAAGGTATTTCCTGTAGAGTGTACAGAACATCTATCCAGGCCCTTGTGGCATCCATGGTCTCTTAGTGTAGGTAGAATATCCACCCAGGACCTTCTGGCTTTCAGCGTTTCCATGGAAAAGTCAGGTTAATTCTGATAGGTTTGCTTTATATGTTGCTTGAACTTTTTCCTTTGCTGCTCTTACTATTTTCTCTTTATTCTGTATTTTTGCTGTTTTGATTACTATGTGGTGAGGAGAACTTTTTTTTGGTTTAGTCTATTTGGTATTCTGTAGGCTTCTTGTATTTTCATTGGCATGTCTTTCTTTAGGTTGGGAAAGTTTTCTTCTATGATTTTGTTGAATATGTTTTCTGTGCCTTTGAGTTGGATTTCTTCACCTTCTTCTATGCCTATTATTCATAGGTTTGGTCTTTTCACAGTATCCCATATTTCCTGGATATTTTGTGTTAGGCATTTGTTGGACTTAAGATTTTCTTTGGTTGATGAGTCTATTTCTCATAGTGTTTCTTCAACTCCTGAGATTCTCTCTTCCATCTCTTGTATTCTGTATTTTGTTGGTTATGTTTACATCTGTAATTCCTGATCATTTACCCAGCTTTTCTATTTCTAGCATTCCCTCAGATTGTGCTTTCTTTATTTTCTCTATTTCAGTTTTTAGGTCTTCAACTGTTTCCTTGAGAGATTTGTTGATATATTGTATTTTTTGGTTTGTTTTTTTCTTCCATTTCTTTAAGAGATTTTCTCATGTCCTCTTTAAGGTCCTCTGTCATTTTCATGAAGATGTTTTTAAGGTCATTCTCTTCTGCTTCATCTGCATTGTGATGTTCAGGTCTTGCTGGTGTATGGTTCCTAGTCTCTGGTGGTGCCATATTGGGTTTTCTGTTGTTGAATGTGCTTTTACATTGTCCTCTTCTCATCCTTTCTTCTGGTGGGTGTAGCAGGATTCTTTTCCTCTCCTGGTGGGTATGGGACCAAGGTTCCCTTCTGGTAGATGCAAACAGTTCCAATACTCTGATGCCTGTCCTCTTCTCGTGGATGGAGGTGGCACTGTTACCAGGGCCTTGGCAGTGACTGGGTGTGTTGGATCCCACCACTGAGTTCAGATCCAGTGAGCAGACCCTGGCATCAGATGTTTCCTATATGTATTATTCTTATGTTCTGTCTTTTCATATTGTCCCATATTCCTGGATTTTTTTATATTTACTGTTTTTCTTGAACTGAGCTGTTAGTTTCTTCTACCTTGTCTTCAACCCCTGAAAAATTTTCTTCCATGTCTTTTAATCTGCTGGTGAGTTGTGCCTCTGAGGTTTTTGTTTGACATCCTGAATTTTTCATTTCCAGGTTTATTTTTCAGTGTGAGTTTCTTTTGTTGAATCTGTTTCTTTGTTAAATTCTATTTTCTATTGAGGAATATTTGTTTAACTGTGCAAAGATGTATTGCATTTGTTTAATTATGTAAATATGTATTGCTGTTTCACCTTGCCTACCTAAGGCACCTGATTGGCCTAATAAAAAGCTGAAAGGACAATAGAGAGGAAGGAGGTATAGGTGGAACTTTTGGGCAGGGAGATTAAATAGGATGAGGAATTTAGGCTGAGAAAAGAAAGAAAAAGAGACACCAGGTAGATGTCAGGGGCCAGACAGACAAACACAAAGAAAGTAGGAAAGTAAGAGATACAGAACAAAAGCAAGGAAAAAAGCCCTGAGACAAAATGTAGATAAGTATAAACAGGTTAGATTAAGTTAGAAGGGCCAGGGGACAAGCCCAAGTTAAGGCCAAGCCTTCATAATTAATAAGAAGTCTATGTGTCTTTATCTGAGAGCTGGTTGGCAGCCCAAAGAAAAGACCAACTACAACTTTCTTGTCTTGAATTCAACTGTGTATGTCTTCATGATCTTCACTGAGGAATTCATTCATATCCTCTTTAAGGTCTTTGAACATATTCATGACTGCTATTTTGAAGTTCTTATCTTGTGCTTCAACTAAATTGCTTTTCTCAGAGCCTACTGAAACAGGGCTGCCGGCTTCTGAAGGAGGTGTTTATCTCAGCTGTTCATGATTGTGGTTTTGCCCTGGGATCTAGGCATCTGGGGTTGTGATATTTGAAGTGCCTCAGTGTACATTCCTGATCTCATCTCTGTTTCATTCTTTGGTTGTTGCTCACTTAGGTTCTAACCAAGTGTAGCATCGGTGAGGTTCCTGAGTCCCAGCCAAGTGTCATAGCTGTGGGTTCCCTTCTGGAGAGCTATTCTGCAACTCGGTGGTAGTCAGAATGTCTTAGTCAAGGTTTCTATTGCTGTGAAGAGATACCATGACCACGACAACTCTTATAAAGGAAAACATTTAACTACAGTGGCAGCTTACAGCTCAGAGTTTCAGTCCATTGTCATCATGATGGGGAGCACAGTGCTGAAGAAGTAGCTGAGAGTCCTACACCTTGCAAGCACCAGGGCTTGGTGTCATACTGAACACAGCTTAAGCAAAGGAGACCTCCAGCCCCACCCCCACAGTGACACACTTCCTCCAACAAGGTCATACCCCATCTAACAAAGCCACACCTCCTAATAGTGCCAAACAATATAGGCTTATGGGGGTCAATTACATTCAAAGGACCACACAACAGAATAGAGATGGACTAAAAAGAAAAGCTGAAAGGGTCAGCAGGGAAGAACTAGGGGCTGAGTAGGAAAGTCTTTTCATGTGTTGCCATGAGTTAGGGGCTTATTTTTATAGTTTTTGGGGGATGCTTAAATGACTATTTTTTTCTTCCGGATTTACACACAGTTTTGAGCATATAGCTTTTAAGCCAGTCTGTAAAATATCCAGCTGTGGTTCACAGGCAGTCTGGACTCAGTAAGAATGGAGATTCTATAGCCAAATTCCCAAGGACTGTGGCCACTACAAGTAGATAAATAAAAGAACATTCTAGTAGATATAATAATCATGATTTGTTAGATATATAAGCATCTCTATGGTACAAATGAAGAAATGGAGGCTGGAGGGGTGGCTCAGTGGTAAAAAGCAGGTGCTCCTCTTGCAGAAGACATGAGTTCAGTTGCCAGCACCCAACAGTTCACGGCTGTCTGTAACTCCAGTACCAGGGGATTTTCTGACTTTGCTAGCACCAGAAACATAGATGGTGTACATACATACATTCACATATGGAAAATAAAAATAAACATAGTTTATTAAATGAGGAAATAAAAGCATAGAAGATTTAGCAAAATTGTCCAAGTCACATAGCAAGTAGATGGGGAATTAAAATTGAATCCCCAAGTCCTACTTCTCTTTCCACTCTATCCTTAGTTTCTCTTCTTTCCTTTTATTTTTTGTGTATGTGTGTACGTGTGTGTGTGTGTGTGTGTGTGTGTGTGTGTGTGTGTGTGTGTGTGTAGATGTGTGCAAATGCATATGAGTGTAGGGAAGAACACGTGTGTGTATGCATATGGAGGCCATATGGAATAAGAAAGGGTGTCATTTCACACTGCCCTCTTTGAGTTAGGGTCTCTCATTAGCAGAGACCTTGCTAAGCAAGCTGGTCTAGCTGCCCATCATTGAGCCCTGAGAATCCTCCTGCCTCTGCCTCCCCAGCACTGAGATTTCAGAAGCACACCACCATATCCAGCTTTTTACTTACAGGGATTCTGGAATCAAACTCAGGTCCTCCTGCTTACAAGGCAATCACTCTACTAAGTGAGCCATTTCCCAGTCTCCCTCTTCTCTCTGTTCTCATTCATTCATTCCTGGGGGCTCTTCTAGGCCTCATCTGGCCTTATACTACCTCCATGACACTTGGACTCCCTTTTTTGAATGCCCGTGGAGCCATCGTCTTTTTTTTACTCACTTGAAAACTTACATTGTCCTCTTCTAATATATGCTATCCTTAGCTAGTCTAACTTCTAACATGTTACTACTTTCAAGTTTTCATTTCTTGAATCTTCAAAGACAACACAGATTTCTTGGGGGAGCACAATTGTCTTGTTCCCTCTATCCCAGCCTGGCTGTGCAAAACTCTGGACAAAAAGGAAATAGTGAGGGCATCACCCATTACTATAATTGGGGAATTGACATGGTTCTTAAAGATTTTCTCACTAAGAACTAGTCACCTATAGAAATCCCCCTAATGATCACATTGGCCAATAAACAAAGATATGTACTGTTGCATATATGTACTAGTCTGCCCAATTCTTTCTTCCCTTAGGCAGCATCTATAATTTTTAAGGAGATGAAACAGAATCCATTATTTGAGAGTTTGGGGCTCTCACAGTTCCTGAATTGATAGATAATCCCTTGGAGCTCACCTATGGGGCATGCTGCAATGCTTTTTTAATTAAATTTTCTATATACCACATATTTTGATCATATTATTTCCCCTCACCCTCAACTCTTCCCAGAGACTGGGAATTCTAAAATTTTCATGGCACATGTTTAAATATCCCAGCAACATCAATAGTAAGACACTCCATTAACATTTCCACAGTGAAACATGTATATTCATACTACCAGGGATAAATAAAATCTCACTACAGCCATGTGCCAGGACAGGATTTTACTTCCAAATATGTTTGACAAGCACAGGATTTCAGAGCTTTTCCTGGCCCATAACAGGCAGTAACTATACCTGCCTGATACCTACCATGACTTTACCTCTAATAACCCACCACCAACACTGAACTCCCTTATCACTGATGATGAAACCAGATTTAACAGGCTTATGACTTGTCTGAGATTGTATCAAGAGGAGCATTGGATCAAGACTCCACATACACATTAACGCCCCCTCATCTCTATGGTCCCCTCTAAAGGCATTTAGATGGTAGACTGAGAGATTGGGGCATGGTAAGTAACCCCATAAGATTTTTGGACTTTTGGACTGGGGAAATTTTACCTTAAGACCTGGGAAAGCTGAGTTGCCAGCCTAAAAAAAAAATAAAACCACCTTTTTGAATTAACTAAATGACATATTCAAGGACAAAGCATGACAAAGGCTCTTCTGGAACTAAAAGTCTAACTAGCACACCTGTTAAGAATTAAGCTCATGCAATGAGGACCCAACCTTGTAACAAGTTGGGTGTCCTTCACAAATGTACTTCTGGCCAAGCTTCAAGTCCTTCTGAGGAAGGTGGTTTTCTGGTGCTTCTCCACAAGACCACTTTGAAGACTAAATAAACAAGCCAGGTTAAGCTCAGAGCCTGGCACAAAGTGAGCTCACTATGTCAACTCTCAAGCAAACTATGCCATGGAAGAAAACAAGGCAGCAGAGTCAAGCAAACAGAAACACTAGCAGTCTGATCCTCCAGGGTCCTTGTGCCCAGTATAAATCTGTTGGCAAACACAGCCTGCTTGAAGTTCTTTATTTGTTTTGCTGTGTTGGGGTAAGGGAGGAAGATGTAGGTATAGATGTAGGTATGTCATCCAGAGGTAGATACTGGGTATCTTCCTCAATAGCTCTCCACATCTATCTATCTATCTGTCTGTCTGTCTGTCTGTCTGTCTGTCTGTCTGTCTATCCATCCATCTCTTTAGAGACAAAGTCTGTCACTGAACAATGAAGCTCACCAATTCGGCTAATCTGGCTAACCAGAAAGCCCCAGGAACCACCTCTCTCTGCCTCCCTCCACCTAGATTATAGATGTACAATAGTTTGCCTATGGCATGGGTGCTGGGGATCCAACCACAGGTCCTCATGTCTGCACAGCAAGTACCTTACTAACTGAGCCTGGGTTCTATATAGTTCAGCACTTGAGCACACTAGACAGATGGGTTTTGTTGTTGTTGTTGTTGTTTGGTTTTGGTTTTGGTTTTTCGAGACTGGGTTTCTCTGTGTAGCTTTGGAGCCTATCCTGGCACTCACTTTGGAGACCATGCTGGCCTTGAACTCACAGAGATCCACCGGCCTCTGCCTCCCGAGTGCTGGGATTAAAGGCGTGCACCACCAATGCCAGTCTAGATAGTGGTTTTAGGAGATAGCATGTGAGTGAAGAAAGTCAGATGTGGCCAACACAAGCCATTGGAGGAGTGGTAGTTTTGTGGGGGTGGGCAGAGGGTATCTTCATGTACTTTCTGTTGCTGTAACAGAATACTGAAAACTGGGAACTTGTATATAAAAGAGGTTTGGTTTTGGCTCATCTTCTGGAGGTTGGGAAATCCGAAAACATGGCACCCACATATGCTTTGATTCTAGAAAAAGCTTAATGTTATCCTAACTCATGGCAGAATATGAAAAGATAGGTGGATATGTGTAGAAGACAGAAAATATAAAGGATTCCTGGCCCTGTACAATTCACTCTTTGGTAACTATCCCAGCACAGAAAGAGTGAGAATTTCAAAGAGGAACACATTGATCCTCACTAAAACTTTATCATTTCTTAAAGACTCCACCTCCCAATGCTGTCCCAGTGACAATCACATTTCAATATGAGCTTTAGAGGAGTCAGCCACTTGGACTGGAATATGGTGGGTTAAGCCAGCCTCCACAAAGACCTTGGTCTTGATCTCTTAATACAGGTGGAGAGTCATTTCTCTTGTTGGTTGCTGCTTGTCCATACTCTCAGGGAGTTACTAGCTGCCTGGGATTTTCCTCCCACATTCCTAAGACTAAGGTAATTGTTCATGGTGTCAAGAAAAGCCATCTTGAGCAGCCAAGATGATCTAAAGACGATACAGCAGAAGACACACATCTTCAATGGAGGCTCCAGGATCATCCCTAGGCCTGTCTTAGGCCTAGGTTCAAATTATACATGATGCTCATGGAGTCATAGTGTCTGTGGAACCTCTATAGACTCCATAAATTCAGGGCCAGCCCAAGTACCAACTAAGATGAACAGTAAAGATCCATAAAAGACTGAGTATTTGATTAACTTACCATTGTGTCTTCAAGAAAGAGAAATGTTTGGTGAGCAATACTCAATCCTCAATCAACATTTGTTGAGTAAAATACATACAAAAAGACACATGCCTTAGGGACAAACATGGTTTCACTTCCTCTGAGGGATACCCCTGACTTGTCCTACCCCATCCTGGCCTCAGATTCCTCTTGGTCAGCCACAGAGTTCATCTGAATATCATGTCCCACCCCTGAGACAGAGGGAAAATGAAGCCAGAGTAAAAACACTGCCTTGACTGGCTACTGTTGGCTTGGTCTGTCATTTCCCTATTTAAAGCTCAAAATGTCTGCTGTTATTCCACAGACAGACCCTCCATTAGGAGCAGTCCAGACCCAAGCCAGCGACTCCAAAGAGCAGTAATTAAGTCAGTAGACCATGGTGTTTGCTTTCAGTTCTTTTCACACCTGCCTGCCAAGAGCAGAATTACTGTAGGAAGAGGAGCTCTTGTCTGTGCCAGACCTGGTAAGCATCCTGCAAAAATAGCCAGTGGAGAGAGAGGTGGTGGTCACATGTGATCCTCATTCTAAGAGCCACAAAGCAGCTTGCTGACATTTCTTCAGGGCTGCCATGCAGCCAGGGAGTGAGTACATGGGGAGGCATTGGGATGTGGTTAGGCTTCAGAGAAAAGTGGTGCATGCATGGTCAGTAACAGAGTATGAATAGCTCTGTATAGCATTGCCTAACACTTTTTAGGTACTCCTATATGGCAGAGACTTTATCTACATCCTCTTCTTAGTCTCTTCTCACGTGGGTAGCATGTCCAATCTCTTGATGTCATGACACAATGTTAACATGTACAAAATTCTCGCCTAAGAACTGTGCGATCAAGTTACAAAACATAATTCTCAAAAAATAAACTTCTCATAATGGTTTCATTTTTTAAATTTTTATATGTGTGCATGTATATATGTATGTATCTGCTCATCTGTGTGTGTACTATGGGGGCTTTCAGTACACAATGGGGCAAGAAGAGGGCATCATCACTATCATCATCATCACTATCATCATCATTATCTTCATCATCCTCAGCCTCATCATCCTCATTCTAATCATTCTCCATCATCTTCATCACTATCACCATCATCATCACTATCATCCTCATCCTCATCATCCTTGTCATCATCTTCTTCATCATCACTATTGTCATCATTATCACTATCATCATCATCCTCATCATCCTTGTCATCTTCATCATCATTACTATTGTCATCATCATCATCACTATCATCATCATCCTTATCATCCTCATCATCCTCATCATCATCCTCATCACCTTCATCATCACTATCATCCTGATCCTCATCATCATTATCCTCCACATCATCATCTTCTTCATCCTCCTCCTCATCATCATTCATCATCCTCATCCTCTAAATCCTCATTATCATCCTATCACCATCATCCTCCTCCTACTCCTCCTCATCATCTTCTTCATCATCATCCCTGTCCTTATCATCCTCCTCCATCCCATGGAACTAGAGTTACAGGCAATTGTGAGTGGCCTGATGTGGATGCTGGGAACTGAACTTGTGTTCTCTGCAAGACTACCAAGTGCTCTTAACTGCTAAGTCATCTCTCAAGCTGACCCCACACCTATGTCACCTATTACAATGTTTTAAGCCAGTTTATACTTTTGTGTCAGGTTGCATTCATAGATCTCCTGTATACACAACATTTGCACATTGATTTGAACATACCTGGAACTTTAAAATTTCCCCAAGGTTGAGGACAGCACAGTGATGCTCTCAAATGACACTCTGAAAGTCTTGTTAAAGTGGGCTGACATCCCAAAGATTGTGAGAGGCTCTGCTGCTAAGGTCCCCTCTTTCTGGTGCAGCTTGGCCAATTCTTCAGTATCCTAGCTTAGGCAACAGCCTGGAGGAGGCAGGAAGAAGTCTCTCTGTGCCCAGGCTCCTCATAAGAGAGGTCAGTATGTCACTTTCCTTTCTCAAGACCCCCCATAGCTTTCCATAAATACATACAGCCTGCAATTCCTGTCCAGCTGGCTGTCAGGAAAAGAAAAAACAACCAGAGAACCCCCATGATCCTCACTGTGTTTCAGGTCTCATAAACAACAGTGCCCTTGAGGGCAGCTCACTGGAGCTCCCCAGTCTGAGACAAATGAGAGAAGCTCCACTGAGGTCATCATCATCCCCAAAGGGCCTGCCACCAGCCTTGGTAGAAGATTCTGGAAGCAGAGGTGCCTCCACAAACTGGAAAGAAAATCATGCAAGAGGCCTGAGAATGCTAGAATTAAACCCATCCAAGGCCTGCCATGTCTCCTTGTAGCTGAGGCATGGAATCAAAGGATACATGAAGAATGGCCTGCTTCTATCACCAACGGGGAAAGCAAACTGTATTTCCTTCTCTAAATGCTCCCTTCATAGCCCTGTCTGCCAGGCTCTACCTCATCTGGGCACTTTCTGACCTTTCAGCATCCTAAGGAATGGATGGTTTGGGAGCTTAGCGTAGAAAGGCAATGGATGGTGTGGGCTAACTTAGGGTAGAGGAGCCTCTGAAGTAAAGCTGAGGCTGAAGGAGAATTTCCAACCTAAGACGGAAGCTGTGCAAAAGGGTGGGAGAGCGGGCAAAAAAATTCCCCATGGATTGTCCCGCGCCCGCTCCGTATTCCTCGCCAGCAAGAAATACACGCAGGACATTCGGATCCTTCTGCAGACAAGCTTTAATGCATTTTACCAGAGTGGAGACTGAGCAGAGACTGAGCAGAGACATTGAACCAAGAAAACCATCCCTATATAAAAGGCTGACCAGCCGCCTGGGACGTATTACCCTATGAATGGCTTTAGCTCCTCAGGCTAAAATGAGCCACGGGATAGGCAGAGATCAAAGGAATGGAGATTACCCAGCGCCTGTGAAGTAATTTACACCTTGGTGTCTTCAGGCAGCATTATAATGCAGGAACCGGCTTCCTACATATCACCCTTTTTTTATTAATTAATGAAAAGGCTTTATATTATTACAAGCAAATAGGTCACCCATATGTTGAGGGATAGAGGCAGGGGTTGACCTTCCCAAAATCAAACATTAAGACTGTGTACGAGAGTCACCATCAGGCTGTCAGCTTGACCCGAAGTACTCCCGACCTGTCCTCTGCCGTTTTTCTGGGAAAGGGAAATTCTCAAGGCAGGTAACCCTTATGCAGGTCAACGTACCTCCCAGAGAAGCCTGTATAATAGGCAACTCTGTGCGATGCCTATGCTCAGCATCCCTCTTTGGGGCTGCACAAACCAGACACTCTACCCTGTGCAGTGAGCCTAGGCTCCGGGTGTGCAAGAGCTGTCTGGCCGGCGGCCTATTGCTAGTAGCCAAAAATATAAGCGCTTGGATGATCTCTTGGTTTGAGCCCTGGAGCTTACATGCCAGCCAAAGAAGTAACAGCATTTCGCAGGCGGCTGCATCAAACAATTATACCCACCCCTTTTCTCATAGACCAGCCAAAAATAACAGCAATCTGCAAACGGCTGCATCGAACAAACACCTCCACCCCTTTTCCGCCAAGGGCAGGAGTTAATCTGGATAACAATAGCGGCTCTCAACTCCCGGGGGTAGAGGGTGGAGTTTTGACTTTTGAAGGTCTGAAGGGACTCTTTGGGTGAGTCTTTCTGGGATCCACAGAGGATTCTCTTCATCCTGTGGAAAAACACATATCGCTCCCCTGGATCTTATGAGAATAGGATCTGGGCCTTTCTAAAAATCAGTTAAGATATCTTTTTATTTTACCATTTCCTTTTGGCCTTTTAGTTTTTGAGGTGAGACGCTTGGCCTCGGTATGGCCCCCAGCGTTAATGTTAATGAGGCTTTAAAGCCCCAGGCATTCCAGGCCTTTAAGAAGTGTTGAATAGCAGGCATGGCCTTTTCCCCTATCAAAGACTGGGAAAGCCATCTGTAATTTTCTTCGCTCCTCTGATGGTAAGAAGGAGTCGGTTCCAAATAGTGGGTGTGCTGATAGAAGTACACCCGCTGAATTAACAGGCGATGGCCTCATATTTGTTTTTACTTTTGGCAGCTCTTCCTCTAGCTCTGCTTCCTTGTTAGAGTCTAAAATCTCAGAGTCTGAGCTGCTCAGCTCCAAGGCTTCCAGTTTCGTTGCAGGGCAGAGGCTAGGTTCCTCATCTCTCCTAAATTTACCGGGGTGTGACCGGTTATTTCCCATTCTTTCTCTCTCCTTCTCTGTCTCTCCCTCATCCAGCTGAGCTGTTCCTTTTAAAACTTTATCTCTTGAGCTTTTTGTTGTAGTTTTTCTTCTTATACACACTCCCTTGTCACTAGACATCCCGGGAGGTCCTTTTTTCTTATATTTTATTGTTAGGCGCGCCCCATCTCTCACCATATTCGGTTTCTGATATGTAATTCTGGACTTCTTTAAGATTGTTTCAACAGTGAGAAAAGTCAAAATAGCTCCTAGTAAAAGCATAGAAGCCTCTATATTAACCTCCCAAAATAGCAACATTCCCAAGCCAAAGTCTAGAAAAATCATACCTCTCCGAATTTACCATCCTGCAGTTCTGAATCCGCCTCATTAGAGGGGTCTCCGTGGTGCTGGAGATGTTAAGATTCCCGGGTTTCGGCACCATATGTCCCGCGCCCGCTCCGTATTCCTCGCCAGCAAGAAATACACGCAGGACATTCGGATCCTTCTGCAGACAAGCTTTAATGCATTTTACCAGAGTGGAGACTGAGCAGAGACTGAGCAGAGACATTGAACCAAGAAAACCATCCCTATATAAAAGGCTGACCAGCCGCCTGGGACGTATTACCCTATGAATGGCTTTAGCTCCTCAGGCTAAAATGAGCCACGGGATAGGCAGAGATCAAAGGAATGGAGATTACCCAGCGCCTGTGAAGTAATTTACACCTTGGTGTCTTCAGGCAGCATTATAATGCAGGAACCGGCTTCCTACAATGGATAAGTTTACAACTACACATTTGCTAAGCAGGGAGGACACCTCTGTGCTCCTCTCTTGAGTAAAAATGACATCAGTCTTACTTCAAACAATCTTTTCTTCTCCCAGAGTAGAATTTCCTAAGACATGAAGGTAAACATGGCACTGCATTGGTTGACGCAGTCACCACCTCAGTTTTGAGTTCGGTCTGATCGTTCTCTTCTATGTGTCCCTTTAAGGATCTGTATCTCCTAGATAAGATGGGGGGTCTAGGAAGCAAAAGGAAGGTGTCCCACCACTATACTGTCTGTGTCCTTCTGGGCAGTTCTTTTCTTACAGCTCTGGGATCTATGGATTATAAATCCTCATTTCTCAAAAGGGAAGTTTCTGATGGGGACCATGGGAAGATTTCATTGAACCAATGTATGACTGCCACTCGAATATTTTGTGTTCTTGGGCCATGGATCCAGAAAGTAAGAAGTAGCACCAAAGATAGACCACTAGAAATTCAATAGTGAGCTCCCCAGATCTGCCCCAACCCCTAGTACTGAAGGACTCACTATCTATACTGGCTTCTGTAGGTGCTACTAATGATAGATCCTTCAGAATGGCTTTGACGAAGGAGAGTTGCATGCCTCCCAAAGCCACTGCCCTTTCCTAGGCAACCTCCATGTAATGACTGGTGGATACCCTATACTCTGAACAGAGACAGATTCAACAGTCCAGCCTCTACTTGTACAGCCTCCCCCTCTGTCAGTATTTCCAACCAGTCTGGCTCAGTTGTTTGTCTGTTTTTACAACTAATGAGCTTAGAGTTATACATCATCATTGGCCAAAGCCCATAGTTTACACTAGGGCTCTCACTTGGAGTCGTATAGTCCATAGGTTTTGTTACATATCTAACCACACAATCCAACACTATAGTATTATACAGGACTCTTCTGCCCCTGAAAATCAGCCCCCCACACACTTCACTTGTTTGTCTTTTGCTGCCTCCAGGCCTCTTTAATTACCAATCTTCATATTGTCTCACAGCATTGCCTTTTTCAGAAGGCCACGTAGCTGGACTCATGCCACATGTAGCCTTTTCAAATGCATTTTGTTCATTCAGTGACATGCAGAAGGTTTCTCTGTGTCTTTAATGGACTCATAGCTCCTTTCTTTACGGTGCTGGATGATATCACATTGTCTAGATGTACCATGATTTCTTTATCTGCTCACTTACTGAAAGGCAACTTGATTTGCAGCCAAGTTATGGCAAGTACTGATGTTTCAGCAAATATTCCTATGCAGGCTTTTGTGTGGACCCAAGACTTCTCAATCAGCCAAACAGAAACAGCCCAATTTCTCTATTACATTTACTATAGCTCTCCTGACCTCCAACTTCAGGAATAATAATAACACTATAGGACAGTTTTGAAATTGACTGAGATGATGTACATGAAGCTTAGTGTAGTGCCTAGCACTTGGGCAGCCTGGGTGTGCACACAAGACAAAGTTGTTTTCTGTGTCGCAAGCAGGGTGGAGACACAGCCAAGCCCTGTAGTACATATAGCTCTGTCATAGTTTCATTTTTGTTGCTGTCATAAAATACCTTGACAAAATGCCACTTTGGACAGAAAGGGCTTGTTTGAGTTCATAATTCTGCCTTGACTTCCTTACTATGACAACCTGGACTAGTTACATCTCAACTGAGAATGAATGCATGCATGCATATTTGTGCTCTACGTTAGTATAGTTCATGACCATATGCCTAGGAAAAGGTGCTATCCACAATAGACCAAGTCTCCCGACATTAACTGAGTAACCGAAGCAATCCCCAACAGACATGCCCACAGGCCAAGCTGATCTAGACAATCCAGAACTTCCTTCTCACATGATTTTAGACTATGTCAAAAACGACCGATAAAACTAACTGCCACAGGCTCCACCCTTTGTCAGGGGCTGTGGAAATGACTAAAGGGCCAACAAAGGTCACAAAGCTGTACCATTTGCTACAGATGGCAGGTGTGAGGACCAACTCCATGTGATAAAAGTCCACTGAGTTTCTAGATCTGAGAAGAACATGGAGATTTGAGTCAGTTTACCTGGATTTCTGTCTTGCTCAGCTACTAACCCACCCAATGCATGCTACACCTCTCTTTGACTATGCCTTTGCCCAGAGACAGAATTGATGTTCAGATAATGAAATTACTGTGAGATAAAGGTGCTCATTTAAAAACAAAAGTATTTGTGAGGTTTGAAAGATTCAGGGGTGGTGGGGGTGGCAGGGAAATTATGGTGTGAAGACAGAGAACATGGTGTTCACCATTGAAGAGCCTTCAGCTATGGGTAGCCTTCTTGTTATCCTGTTAAGTGTAGTGACAATTTAAATGCAAGAGCCATAAACTTGAGTATTGACTAGAGGTTATAATATATGGGATATCATAGTCGCAGCCCATCTGTCCATAATCCAAGAAGTCACAAAGAATAGGAAATGCTATAAGTTGGTCATGGTACCATGACACCTCATAAGGTAGATTCAGTGTCTCCTATGGGCCTAACTGAATCATTCAGTCCTGAGCAGCCTGACCTCAAGAGGGGAGGTAGAGATCAACCCATTGTCACACAGTGATGCCTGTTAGCAAGACAGGGTGCTGATGTACACCTAAGCATGCTCCTTCCTTCCACTGTCAGTTTATCTCCTCCCAGGGGTGCCTCTCCTACTCTTCTACCATTCACTCACATGAAATAAAGCCATGCCCCATAACTGAAGCTCACAGGTATGGAAAACCAGGCACACCTGTAACCATGGTGATGGCTAGATGGAAAGAGACAACAGGAAGGTCCATAGAAGCTTGCAGGCCAGATAGCCTGGATTCTGTGGCAGCAGTCCAAGCCAATGAGAGACAAAAGGTAGAAATTCTTGTGGATCAAAACTTAAGGTTGCCCTCTGACCTTCACACAGGCACTGTGCACATGTGCAGGACCACGAACATTCATACACACAATACAAACATGTATGTGTACACATATATCAGAGTTAGTTGGCATTCAGTAAGAGTGAAAATTCAGCTCCTCAGCCACATTGGACATCGTTCAACTGCTCAGTAGCCACATGTGCTGTGACCATTGGATTAGATGGCAAGATATAGAATGTTTCTATCATCGCAGAAAATTCCTTTGGATGGCAAAGTTCTGTAACATTCTTCCCCTGCTTTCTTATCCATTTTTCAAGTCTTAGCTTAAATATCACATTCCCACAGAGTCCTTCTCTGACCCTCCAGGCTAAATTAAGTTTCCCTGCTTTCTTTCTCAAACAGCCAGCAATTTTCCTCTTGAGATCTTACAACTGTTTGCCAAGTGATGGTTGAGCCTCTGCTAATTTCCTATCTACATCCAGAACATACTCCTCCCGGTGGCTACATCAGTCACAGCCCCTGGCTCGGCGCACTTAGTAAGAGCTGATCATATGGTGGATAAGTGGAATAATGAATACTTGTACACATGGATGAGTGATTACACAGCAGTGTCTTGATTAAGAAGTGTCTGGTAAGAAGCAAAAGCTTGGAGACCGAATGCTCCTGGACTGTAACCCTGACCTTTGGAAGTTAGCCTTTGGAAGCCAGCACCTCCTCCTGTGGAGAGAGAGAATGCTCTTATCTATCCAGGAGTGCTGTGTGGGAGTGAGTGGGACGGCATACATACAGGGCATGGAGTCAGTGCTAGAGCTATGTGCATCTGCCCACCCCCCATACCTCAATCATGTTTCCTAACCCTTTCACCTTCCCCCAAGGTCCCTTCCATCCTCTCTGTGTCTCTGTCTCAGGCTACTAAGTCTCATTCATCATGCCAGCCTACGCCCAAAGACCTTCATTGCCTTTTAAGTTGCCACAACTGAAAGATCAAACCCAAATTTTCCCCACTACAGACAGCCCACTCACTCTGTCTAGACCATTTTTCTTTCTGTGTCCTCCCTGCCGCTATAGGAACCAGCCTAACCCATTTTCTCACTCTGAATAGTCAGAGGCAAGCTTGATCCCTGGGCTTGTTCTCAGAATAGCCACCTGGCCCATTCTCCCTGGGCAGTTTCATCAGTTTGTTCTTGTGAAGCCCCTGCATCAGTACCCCCACCAGTGCCTCCTTAAAATGCGGCCTCTCCGGCCTCAGTAGACTCATTGGATCTGAATCTCTGTAACAGGACCCCAGAGCAAGGTTTTCAAACATGAGCTCAGATGATTCAACTGCTCTCATCAAAGCTTCTCGGAGTACATTTAGCCCCACAGAACACTGTGAAGATTCCTTTAATAAAGCACTGATCCTTCCTTCATTTTCATTAAGAGATCATTTGCAAAATAACCCTCTAGTGGGTTTCCAAATTTGTTTTTATTATTCAGAACTCACAAGCTCCCAGGCTGGATATAGTCTCATCTCAAAACATCCTCCAAAGGTTTGACCCCAAAACTGTGGCATTATGGGAAGATGGTGGGGCCTTTTAAGGGGTGGGGCCTAGTTGAAGAGAGTTGGTCCTTAGTGGTGAATCCTGGAAGTGGATACTGAGACCCTGGTGAGGAGACTTCCTCTATTACATGATCCCGGACATTCACACATACATTGTAGCCACAGGCCCAGGTACTATGTACTGAAACTATGAGCCAAAATTAGCCCTTCCCTTTTAAGCTAAGGATCTCAGTTATTTTGTCCCAACAATGAACAGACAATATACTACATGAGGAATTTAGCCGGCTTTGCAGTGAACTCCAGCTTCCTGGTAGAAAAGAAGGCAGCCATGCAGTACCAGGCCCTTCTGTGAACCTCTATGGAGGCACATGTCCACAAAACTCACTGCAACCCCCCGTTTGCATTTAAAGGTCCCACTGTAACTACAGGGCCCTCACTGTGTCCTGGACCCTCATTCTTTCACACTGCTGCTCTTCTTGATGGGTCCTGATGACCTATGGCCAGTTCCTCACTATGGATTCACAGTGAAGAGATAACCCTCAACATTAACACAAACACAGTAAGTGGACTTAAAAGAAAGACACCTTCCTGCTTGTCTTAGTAAGGGTTTCTAATGCTGTGATGAAACACCATGAACCAAAAGCAGGTTTGGGGAGAAAAAGGGTTTTTTTTTTTTTTTTGCTCATATTTTCATATCATTGTTCTTCATTCAGATAAGGCAGTCAGGACAGGAACTCAAGCAGGGCAGGGACCTGGAGGCAGGAGCTGATGCAGAGGCCGTGGAGGAGTACTGCTTATTGATTTGCTCTTCATGGCTTGCTCATCTGCTTTCTTATAGAATCCAAGACCACCAATGGGCTGGGCCCTTTCACATCAATCACTAAGAAAATGCCCAACAGGCTTGCCTACAGCCTGATCTTATGGAGGCATTTTCTCAATTGAGTGTCACTCCTTTCCAGTGACTCTAGCTTGTGTCGAGTTGACATAAAACTAGCCAGCACAATTGACCCCTTGTCAACTTGACATACAAGCACATCACTATTAATCCACAACTTTTTCTTCCTCATTCATTCTGCAAGATACCACATTAATATGAACATGACAGTATAAGATATTCCAAATTTTTAAAGTTCCACAATCTTTAAAAATTCAGTCTCTTTAAAATCTAAAGGTCTTTGAAAATTCAAAGTCTCTCAACTATGGGCTCTTGTCAAGTGAAAAATAAATACTTTCTTACTTCAAGAGGGAAGAACCAGTGCACAGCCACACTCTAAACAAAGCAAAACCAAACCCCAAAAGTGTAAATAACTCAATGTCCAACTATCTAGTATTTACTCACAATCTTCTGGACTCCTCCAAGGGGCCTGGGTCACTTCCCTGGCTCTGCACACACATATTGCCTTCTAGGCTCAGTCTGACTCCACTCCACACCTGCCACTGTTCTTGGTGGTCATCCCATGACACTGGCATCTCCAAAATGCTGGGGTCTTCACTGCAACTGGGCTGTGCTTTCACCAATAGCTTCTCCTGGGCTCCCTTAAGGGACTCGAGCCCTGCCACACAGTGCCAAGCCTGCTTTCTGTGATCTCTTCATGCCTTCAAAACTAGCACCACCTGGCTGACTCTTACACATGATGAAGTTTAGCTGACAGCATGAGGTGCCACCTTGGCCTCCTCTGGAACCAAGCTTCTGTGTGTTGACCCTGAGGAAACACTTCCCAGAAGATTTCACCTCAGTGACTCTGGTCTCTTCTTAGTCACCACTAATTTCTTGTCCCCAGGTGACTAGCATCTATTGTCTCAGTAAAGCAAAGGTTTCACTTCAGTAGTCTGGTCTCTTACTAATCACAGCTGATTCTTATCCCCAGCTGACCACAAGCCACAGATTCTCAACTCAAAATAGCAAATGGTTGTAATGATAACCAGCCACCTGAGTTCAGCTTCCATGTTAGGACTGACAAATAACACAGAGATATTAATATTAGTTACAATGCTGCTGGCCAATGACTAGGATTTCCTATTTGCTAGTTCTGTCTTAAGTATCAGCCATAACCATTAATGTATATATTTTATAAAGACTTATCAAGGATGTCAGCGGCATGCGTCCTCTCTTCCCCAGGGATCACATGGCAACCCTCTCCCTTTCCTACATTTCCCATAATCCTCCTCTCCTAGTCTCACCTAACTTGCTTCCCTATTGACCAACAGTGCTTGATTTATCAACCAATAAGACAAACATATACACAGGAGGACTTCCCTCATCAAATGGTCCTGATGGAGTCTTTAAGGGGCTCCCTGTGAAACATCATAAGCCAGTCCTCCATCGTTTGCATCACCTTCCACATTCTTTTCTCCCAAACTCCATCAGAACATGTCACCAAGCATTGAATACTCAATGGCTTTTCTTGCCCAAAGTTCCAAAATCCTCCTACAGTCCTCCCTAAACCAAAGGGCCGGGTCTATCACAGCAATACCCCACTATCCTAAGACCAATTTTTCTTAGTTAGGGTTACTATTGCTGTGATAAAACACCAAGACAAAAAGCAAGTTGGGTAGCAAGGGGTTTATTGGCCTACATTTCCACACCATAGTTCATCATTGAAAGAAGTCAGGACAAGAACTCAGGTAGGGCTGGGACTCCAGCCGGTCTGGAACCTGGAGGCAGGAACTGATGATGCAGAGGCCACGGAGAAGTATTGCTTACTGCTTGTTCCCATGGCTTGCTCAGCCTGCTTTAATATAGAACCGGAGACCACCAGCCAGAGATGGCACCACTCACAACGAGCTAGACCCTCCCCCATCAATCACTAATGAAGAAAATGCCTTACAGCTGGATGTTCTGAAGGCAATTTCTTAACTGAGTGTCCCTCCTTTCCAACGGCTCTAGCTTGTGTCAAGTTGACATAAAACTAGCCAGCACACTGCTCAAATACAAATAGGATCAAAGCTAGAGCAAATGAGTGTGTACATGATCATTCCAAATTGGCCTTTACATTCATAGCTCATTATAAGAATCAGCCATTTTTCACAGGAAGCTATAAAGAGGGGAAATGGAGGATAGATAAAAGACTTTTAAGTAGTCTTGAGTTGGATTCTGAGTATAATTATTGTCATTCCTTTCTTTTACTGCCCTGGGAAGAAAGAAAAAAAAAAAAGCACCTTCCCTTGTACCTTAGGCCAAACCTCTTCCTTCGCTGCTTTGTGCTGTCCTGTCTGTCAGAGTGCTCTATCAACTCTGTCCTCAGGCGCCACGCTGGACAGACACAGCCCACTAAATTGGTTGAGGTTTCTCTGGTCCTCAGAAATGAGCAGTTACTAGCAGCCCCAGCCCCTATCTCCTTTCCCTCCTTGCTTGGGGATGGTTGACTCACAGCCTCCATACTCGGGAAACCACAGAGCGCAGTGGCAGCCGACCACTGCCTGCAAAGCTTCTGGAATGTTCCTTCATATCCCAACTAGCTTCCATGTGTCACTCTCAGTCCCTAGTCAGGTCCACAGTGGGCTTTCACACATGGAACACTATGAATTCTGCTCTCAGTCTCCACACTGGACAGACAGAGCCCACTGAGCCAGTTGAGGTTTTTGTGGATGCAGGAGGGAACAGAGGAAGGAGCTGCAATAAAGCAGAAGCAGGAGAAATGCCATCTCCACCGTCTCCACCTCCACTGCAACATAGAAGCAAGTCACCTTTAGTTGTTTATTTTATTTTGTGAGTCTGAGGAAGATCAAAGCCACAACCTTGCACATCCTAAACAAGTGCTTCGACACTGAGCCACACCCCAGCCCTGCAAACATGCCCATTGCCACTTCCTTCCATTCCAAAGGAAATGGCCTTCCAGCGATGCCTTCCTGGTCACGCCCTTCACCTCCTCAGCACTCTGCCAGTCTCACACCCCCTGCCATTTCCAGCCTGAGCCAACTGTACTCTACATCCGGCACAACGATGCCTTTCCTCCAAGGACCCCCTCCACCCCGATAACACGGCACCATGATACTCAGCACCTTCTCCATTTGTATGCCAAGAGTCCAACCTGGAGCCTGCAGGAGCCACTGGATCAAGTTAATGACAGAACAGTATGTGGCAGTTCTACCAAACCCCTCTGCCTCATGGATACACAAGGCAAAATAGCCCTTGGCTGTGACTACATCCAGGCACTTCTCCACATTCCTGCCGAGGGTCTGATGACATCCTGCATAACAGGTCTGTAAAAAACATCTTTGTTATGTTCATCTCAGTCTTGTTGATGATAATAAGGCAACTTGGGAGCAAGCCAAAAGTCAACACTGGGAGAGTTCATTAAATAAACTATGGTTCAATCTATACAATGGAAAATTGCATACCCATTAAAAATAACATTGAGGAAGCATATAAATAGGCATGGAAAGCTAGGGAGATACACTGCCAAGTTTTAAAGGGATCTTAGAAAACACCCAAGTGTTAACAGGTTTCCTCTCTGAGGTCAGCATTTCGGGTCACCATCTCATTCATATGATAGGCTAGTGCTTTGTGGGAGGCCCTAGTAGTAAAAAATGAAAGTCATTTATGGAAGGTGCCCAGTTTGATGCTGTAACAGCTTGAGGGAAGAGCGAGCACAAGGGTGTGAAATGTTATGACAGCAATCCCCATGCCAAACTGACCCCAGTGTCCCTGTCCTCCAAAGTTGCCCATGTCTCCTTGGAGTCTTTCTCTGTTCAAGGGCTTGCATGCACAGCTCATTGTTTGGAGGAAGGTTGATTGTTCCTTTACTTCTCAGGGACGGCTTCCCACTACCATGGTTTTATTTGCTCCCCTCTCTTTCCCAAAGAGCCCTTCTTCATGACTCAGCAGATGTAATCCAGCCATCCATAGGAGGCAAGTGAAAAGCTCCTCAGAGATGTTATGGCCCCAATCCTCTGGGTCTGGTAACTAGATTATACAGTGTCAAAAAAGTGACTTTTCAAATGTGATAAAGGAGGCAGACCCTCAAGTACTTGAGGCTCTTGGATTATGTAGATGGGCCCATGAGATCTAATCACATGAGCTCATGAAAGCACAGAACATTGTGCTGCTGGGGTCAGAAAAGATGGCGCAGCAGTAGTCAGAGAAGCATGAGGGAGACTGTCTCCCCTTGGAGGAGCACAGGGACTGTGTGTGAGGATTGTGGCTAGCCTTAGGGGACAAGCAGCAAGGAAGAGGGGCCTTTAGTCCTACAACCACCAAGATCCAGTCAACTACCTTGAATGGGTTCAGGAGCATTCACAGAGTCCTCCACAAAGGAGCACATCCCACAGCACCTTGATTTCAATGCTGTGAAGTCCTCAGAGCAGGACCAGCTGGAGCCCCACTGCGTTCCCACTGCAGATAATAAGTAGGTACTGTGTTCTTCTGTAATAATATGTTATGCTAATAATTAAAGGGGGAATCCTAATGCGCTGTGATGGTTTAGGTCACCATTCCCTAAAGCAGTGGTTCTCAACCTGGGGGTCAAATGATCCTTTCACAGGGGTCACCTAAGCCCATCAGAAAACACAGATATTTACATTACAGTTCCTAACAGTAGCAAAATTACAGTTATGAAGTAGCAGTGAAAATAATTTTATAGTTGGGGGTCACCACAACAAGAAGAACTGTGTTAAAGGGTCACAGCATTAGGAAGGTTGACAACCACTGGCCTAAAGGTCTGTGAAAGTTTGCTCCCCAGGGTAATGGTATTAGAAGTTCTATGGACCTTTAAAGGATGTGTCATGGAGGCCAAAGAGATAGTTCAACCATTAAGGACCCTTGGTACACAATTATGAGGATCCAAGTTTGGATCCCAACACCCACATAACAAGCTGGGCATCTCTTGAACACTTGTAACCTCAGCTCCAAGATGTGTGGGGGCAGGCGGGTCCCCAGGACTTGCTGGCTTCCATCCTAGCTGTGAAAACATGAGCTCCAGGTTCTAGGAGAGATGCTGTCCCTAAGGAATAGATGGAGAGTGGTAAAGAAAGACAGTCAATGTCTTTTTCTGACTTCTGTGTTGGCTCCTAGGCCTGCACACCCCCCTACACAGAGAGAGAGAGAGAGACACATATAAATACATAAGCAAACACAATTTCTAAGATATTTTAAAATAAGTAGGTCATAGTAGGAGGTCCTTTATCATTGGAGCTATGATAATGGGATTCCCCACCTTCATTCTTGCAACTTGAATGTTGACATTTGTCCAACACACATTCCATCCACATCCCCTGCCAGAGGCCCAAAACAGTAACACTGCTCAGTTCTTGGGCTCCAATCTCCCAAATTGTCAATTAGATAATCTGCAGACTGTCAATTAGCATCAGTACAAATGCCACTTCAATGAGACCCCCTCAGTCCTTCATCTACAGGCAAGTTTTTCTTCCTCCAATTTTTTGAGACAGGATTTCTCTATGTTACCAGGCTATAGATCAGGCTGTCCTCGAACTGAAGGGATCCACCTGTCTCTGCCTCCCAAGTGCTGGGATTAAAGGTGTGTGCCACCATCACCCAGCTTTCCTCTGACTTTTTCAATCACTCAGCCATTGCTATAGTCTACTGAACTTACCACTATTTCTACATAGGTCACAATTCTCCTGGATTCTGTGATACTTTGAGAGATATAGTAAACTGGTTCATCTTCATTTTCCTTCCAGTTCAGAGCATAACAGCTAGTATACAGTCAGTGCTAGACTTTTGTCAGGAGGATGGCTGGCTATCTGGATGGGTGGTTATTGTTTAGTGAAATGAGTCTCTATGGCAGTTAGGAATGGAAATGTGGACCTAAGGATGTTACAGATGTAGGAAAGAATAGGTAATTTGTGATGAATTATGACAGCATACAAAAAATATGGAACAGGAAAAAAAACTCTAAATGTCCCAAAGGAATCTAAAGGTGCTTGGAATTTCACAGTGCTTAGGTATCTGGCCCTAAGACACAAATTAGTAAATAAAACAAATAGGACTATATGTTGAAATAACGGATTTTGAAACCAGATGGGTGAGGCTCATGGGCTCCTTGGTCCAGTCTCATCTGTGCCACTTAGCTATGTGGATCTGAGGGGGAGTCCCCCTCCTTTCCAGTGTGCTGAGGCAATCACTGGAGTTTGTCTGTGATCATTCATTACTATTTACATCAAAGTGCAGTGATAAAAACCAGTCTCACCTGGTGCAAGGCCCCAGTTATCCATGCTTGCCTGTTCCCCATTACCACAACCTTCTGATGCTCAATAGTATGACTCAGCCGACATCTTCCTTTCCACCCCAGTTTTGAAAAGCTATTCATGCTTACCTAGTGGTCATCTCTTTGCAAACCATGATCAAAGGCCTGAAAACCATGAGAATTCTGCTCCCTACAAAGTATGTTCAGCTGGTGGGTACAGAGTTGTCCTGGAGATTATACCCATGACCTTATGTATGCTAGGCAAGTACACTCTACCACTGAGTTATACCCCAGCCCCCAAAATGCCCTTTGACTTCACTCACTCCTCACAACAGCCAGACAAACCTAGTGATCTCAGGTTACTCTTTTACATGGGAAAAAATCTACATTCAGATGAGCAAACAAACTTGACTGAGAGAAAAAAAAAGGGGGGGAAGGGCTTAGGTGGACCATGGGTGTTATGCCAAGTCCCCAACACCTGAGAGCCAGCAGTCTTGCTGTGTCCAGAGACGGGTGCTCATTCAACCTGGGGTGGAAAGGAAGACAGATGTGCCTGTAACGAGTCTTTTTCTGTCCCACCCACCAGCTTCCAAATAATGACACAGAGACTTCTTATTACTTATGAAAGCTCGCCTATAGCGTACGCTTGTTCTTATAACTTAAATTAACTTATATTTTTATTAATCTACATTCTACCACATTTTGCCTCTATCTCATTCTGTGTGCCTGACTCTTTCTGCATCTCATTCTGTATCTGACTGGCTTCTCTGCTTCTCTTCTTCCCACAGTCCTCTCTGTCCTGAAGTTCCACCTTATCTCTTGCCTGACTATTGGACATTCAGCTTTCATTATACCAATCACAGCAATACATTTTCACATGGTATACAAATATCCCACAAGGATGTCACCAACTAGGAGGACACCTGGAAATAGGCTACCAGGCAGGACCACAGAAACTCACACATGTGCCAGTTCAGCACTTAGCCAAACAGACACATGCCACTCCAAGTCTCAAAAAGGAACTCCAGGAGGGAGGGAGGAGGTGGAGGGCTGGGAAGAGGTGAGGGAGGGGAAGCTTTGGCTAGGATGTAAAAAAAAAAGGGGGGGAGGCACTCTGGGATGCTAGATTGATGCAGGAGCACATCAGAACAGGAACAACTGTGACACAAGCTGAGAACCCTTGGTCTTGGTCCTGTTCATGGAGCACCAGGAGAGAAAGGGCTGCTACTTTCCTAAAAGGGAATGGTACAGGAAGGAAAGGCATGAAGCTGCAACAGAGGACACAGGAAATTCCTTATGGGCCACAATGCAACAAGTAGCCTCACACAGTGTTCCTTTCTCCCACTGGGTGAACCCCCTCTACCACAGCCTACTGGTACCCTTGTATGCCAGTACAGGAGTGTTCCTCTCTCCATGGCTTTGTACCTGTCATTGTCCTGATGCCTCAAGATGACCTGACCACAGCTTCCCAAGCAAATGTTTTGGTATGGATTTCCAAATGGTTCATATGACTTTCTCCTTCCTCTCTGGTTGGGCACGTGCGCACACACACCACACAAATACACACACACCACATGCATACACATAAGCACACATACATACACCACACACACACATACACACACACCACACACACACATATACACATAAGCACACATACATACACCACACACATACACACACAAGCACACATACATACACACACACAAATACACATACACACACCACCAGCATACATGTACACATACATACACACACAAATACACACACATGTACATATACACATGCACAACATATACACCAAAAACACACACAAACATACACATACACATACACACACACAAACATACACACACACACACACACACCAATACACACCTACACATTTTCCCCTCTCTTTGTTATGGAAAATATACAGCCTTCTGGCTCCAAGACAAACCCCATCAGACCTCTCAAATGTCATACTCCACTGCTTCATCCTCTGATGTGGATGACGAACTACAGGAGGCAAAAAGCCATTACCCACCACTCCTTCCACAAGTCCTTATGACAGTTTGGCACCTTGCTTTGGGAATGAGATAATATTTCTGCACTTAATGTTGTATTCTCCACTTGTGGTTAGCAGAGGAGTCCCATTTGAGCATCTTATCCCAGGAGCATGGGCACAGAGGCACAGAAGGCAAATATCCACTTATCACAGTGCACAGCTTGGTCCTTTACTCTCCCCCAAGCAGGGTAAACCAGATTTCTGTCACCAGTGAAAGCTGCAGAAGAGAAATCACATCTGACTAGCAGATGCATGGGTTTGTTGCAAAAGCATGGACTTGGAGCTGAGAGGCTGTGCTGTAAGCCTGGCTCTGCCGTTAAGTGGCTATGGGGACCTAGACAAAGTCAGTTACCCTCTGTGAGCTCGAATTACTCAACATCAAATGAGTTGAACCTGATGGCCCCCAGGGTTCTTCCAGCTTGAGGATGCTCAGTTGGTCTTGGGGATTATGCAAGGCCAAGGCCTTAGTAGGTCAAGGACAGAGATGACCTCAGAATCCCCTTGGGCAGAGGCTGTCATTTCCAGATTGTCCCAGGCCTGTCTCCTGACTTAGGAACATGTCCTTCTCTGATTCAGGATAAAGACAAAACAAAAGGGCAACTTCCTGGGTCTGAGGGCACCAGGCTGAACTCAGGCCTCAGCCATTGAAGGAAACTGCAAGCTATGAATAGGTTCATCCGGGGATCCAAAATAGGCAGCAATGGGAACACTTTCCAAGTGCTCCCTCAGCTAAAGATAAAAATATCCCAGGCTCAGGGATGTTCCCAGTCATAAATCAATCAGCCAGAACTATTTCTGTCTTTCTCCTCTGCCCAGGGTTCCCCTCTGAATGACTTCCACCCTGTCCTCTGCACTCTGCCCCCAGCCAGCTTACCCCTAGAGTAGGATGAGTTGACCAGCTTCCTCACCACAGGTCGCCATCTTGTTCATGCCAATATGGGAATCCTTACCCCACCTACAAGTGAGTGGGTAGGGATTCTTATGCCTCTGTCCTTCTGCACACCAGAGGGCCGTTCTGACGGGCAGACTGATTCCCCCAAGGCATGCCAGAGCTCTCTGCCTTCAGAGGAACTGCTCCCAGGTTGTTCTGGGTTTCTAGGAGTAAGCAATCTCGACTTAACTCCTTTCACCCCCGGCATGGCTAGAGTAAGGCTCCTCCTTCCTGTGCTTACAGGGCTCAGAGTACCTACCCCTTAGGGCCACTTGGAGGATTAAATGAGGCTCTGTAGATAAAGCATTAAATTTGGCACATGGCATGTTGCAGATGTTCAAAAACCAAGAATTGCCTTCCCCTGCTAGCCTTCCATCTGGCTCTCATCCTCCCACGGTTGACCCACGTCTTGAAAAAGCTCCTTTGAGAAGATTTTGTCAGCCTGTCAGGTTCAAATCCAGCTCCCGGGAGGCCCTTGAAGATATCTGATCTACTCTGAGATCCTAAATCAGTCTCCTAGTAATAATCACAGATGCCATGCTGCTTGGCCATCTGGAGACGCCTGCCTTATAGTCAATCTTCTACCGCCCTCTGGAGGCTGCAGTGACGCACTGCAGGCAATGTTAGCTAGCCCCAGAAAGTCCAGGGAACCTCACTCCTAGACTTGAGGCACCCTGTGGATTAAGACAAAAACAGCAGGCAAGGCAAGACATCTGGGGAAATCAACACTTCAGAGAATCATGGAGATTTCTAGTTTACAAAGCACTTGCTGGGTGAGTTTCCATGAGCACTCTGTTCTTGCTTCAACCTAAGCACACAAGGGAATTCCCAGTCATTCATTGCTCACTTGGTAAAACCTCATTAATGAGTGGTCCTACCTCATAACAATCCAGAAAATCATCTGAAACAAACCTGTATAGTTCCTGTAAACGCCAGCTTGGTGATTAAAGTGTTGCCAACTATACCCATATGGTAAATAACAGCATATCTAGAATAAACTGAAGAGTGTTTGTAAGCATGGGAGGGGCAGCCCCATTGGTAAAATGTCCACCTATTATGCCCCAGGTTCCATCCCAATATTCCACAGATAGAACAAGGTGGCAGATGCCTGTAATCCTAGCAATTGGGAGGTAGAGGCAGGAGGACCAGAAGTTCAAGGTTATCCTCAGCTATACAAGTTTGAGGCAAGCTATGAGACCTTGCATCAAGCAAGGGGGGGGGTGGTGTAATAGAAGGATAGAGAAGAGGAGGGAGGGAGGGAAAGAGAGAAGAGAGAAAGGAGACAGGGAGAGAAGGAGACAGGGAGGGAGGGAAACAGGGAGGGAGGGAGACAAGAAAGGGAGGGAAAGGTGAGGAGAGAGGGAGGAAGGAGACAAGGAGAGAGGGACACAAACAGGAAAATGGAAAGAGAAGGAAATATAATACAAAGTGTGGGGGGGTATGTGCATGTTTCACATTTTAGAAAAGAATGACTGACTGATACAGAAGATGCTAGCATTTGATGTAATAACTCATAAGCATTTCTCACACGCCAAGCAGCTAACAGTTGCCTTTATTAGTAGCATCAAGCATAATTAGACTGCATCATCATTTCTGCCTATCCGTCCATGGCTAGAAATGCAGGCTCTGTCTGGCAGGCTGGGGATTTGAAAGAAAACACATGACCCAGCCATATTGTCCACTCAGTACTGTGTTGTGCTGGAACCTCCTGCCAGGGCAATAAAGGTGGATGTTTGTCTTTCTCCTGTTCTCCTCACTGACTGCAAGCACATGAGGGAATCTACACAGGGTTCATTAGGCTCCGACATTGCATAAGAGCAAAGGAAGCCAAGTCTTTGATAGCTACAGCTCCCTTATGTAAGTGGAGTTTTCAGGTCATATATATATAGACTTCGAGCAGGGGAAGATCTTAGTGATTGCTGTAGTCTAACCCTTTCCTTCCCAATAAAATGAAGCACAGGAAGAGAAGGGACACAGCTGTTATACTCTGGATTTCCCCTATGGCTGATATTGATTTCAGGATCATCATTTCCAGGTGAAAATTACTCCAAGGAAAGTTCCTAAGCCAAATCTTCTATATATACATGGGGGCTGGAGAGACCCAGCACACTGTACATACTCAGTAATTGGATTGATTGGAGTTTTACATCAGGAATAATCTTACTTTAATAGTCAACAATACAGAAACTAACTTCGAATTCATTTCATTCTTTATTGTCTTCCATGACCCAAAAGAGTTGGAGGTTTTAATCTCCCTCCACTGTCTCAGTGTGGATCTAAGGTTACAATGTGGTTTAAGGGAAAGGCTTTTTGAAGAAGGCATTTGGATCTGGAAAAACTTTGGTTTAAGCTTCAGGAGCTGTGTGAGAATCCTGGCAACATAGGACATCTCTTGAGTAGAGACATAACACAAATACTTCCTAAACCCATTTTAAACACATCATCAAAATGGATTCAAAATGACCCAAGCTTCTTATTCACCACTTAAGCCCAACATCTCTCCATTTCTTATCCTTTTGTTCGAAACTCTTATTTAGACCCAAATTGTCTTAATGCATGCCATTTTCTTTAAAATGCCATCCTGTTGAATCACGGCTCTCCCATGCAGCATGAGGGAATCTGGATACTACAATATGCACTTCTGGCTCCATGGAGGCCCCACCTTAGCCCAAAACACTGCTGGGACTTTCTCTTCAGACCCTCACAGACCAGGGTTTACAGTTTTCCGATGCTCCAGTGACACACTAGGAAGAAATAAGAGAATTCTCATTGTCATGGGTTTTTCTTCATGGTGTCTCTCCCACTCTGTCCCAATATATGCCACCTCCTAGCACAGCCAATACCAATCTAAGACCAAACCCCATTTTACAGTCTCAGCCTCAGGGAACAACCCCAGCACAGGGACCTTAAATTTCTAGTCCTTCATTTAGTTTTACTGAGCACTTGCCATGTAGCAACCATTCCAGTCGGCTCTAGAGAGATGGTGATTAACAACACAGAAGTGGTCCCTTTACACATGGCACTCACAGTCCTTAGAAAACACAACTGACATGTAGAACCAGCTGTTCTCACAAGTCTACTGCAGGGTTTTATAGTCACTGGTGTGTTGTTACAGAGAAAAGAGTCTTTGTTCTAGGTTGGCGGCCTCTGCGGACCACTTTATTATTGAGTTTTGCATCCCCATTCCTTGCATGATGCTGACTTTGCAACCTGCCCATAGGTACCACTCTTGTTCAAGATACAGGGCTTGGGTAACCATCAGCAGTGGAGATCATGGTGGGTTCTGGGTCTGGCACTGCTGTGGGAACTTCACTGCCTAAGACCTCACACACATGCTCTGTGGTTCTCACCTCCTAGCTAAAGCTATTGGCAGGCAAGAAAGTAGCTTGACTGGGAACCACCCTGTCTCCTTCCTTCTCAGTATTGAGGTCTAGGTGGCAGACTTTCCTCCCTTGAGGACCCCTCTATCCATTCCTCATGCCTGGAATATTTGGGAACAATAAGTATTCACTTTACCACCAAACCCAAAGGTTATGAAATTTCAAAACCCTACCTGTCTGCTAATCCAACAGAGGTTTTGAGTACTACTATTTGCACAATTTAGGCCAGGATGGCTCTGGGATTCCATGGAGGAAAAATGTGGTCCTAGCATGTTCTCCTTTTGCATGACATCATCTACCAAACATGAAATAAGGGGACTTCCCAAAGGGATTCTGAGGACCATAGAATTCCTCTACTGCAGTGGTTCTCAACCCATGGGGCACGATCCCTTTGGGGGTCACAGACCAGATATCCTGCATATCATGTTATAATTCATACACTTCATTCATAACATCAGCAAAATTATAGTTATGAAGTAGCAATTAAAATAATTTTATGGTTGGGGTCACCACAACATGAGGAACTGTATTAAAGGGTCACAGCATTAGGAAGGTTAAGAACCACTACTCTACTACTTGCCCCTCCAGTGTGGAAGTCAGTCACCCCATCATGCAGGCGTCTGGCTTCCCAGAAGGCTGCAAAGTCCTCGAGAGTACTTATATTCCCAGTGTCAGGAAAGCTAATGGTAATGTTGAAGGAAATGGTATTAACCATATCGTTTCCTTCCCTTTCCCTCTCCACAGCACCTCACATGGTGTTTTAAGCTGAGGAGTCCCCCAGATGATAATGATTAGCAGCCAAGACTGGGCTGTTCTGAAGATTTAGCCATCGCCTGTAGCCAGCTGGAAAATAACGAAATCTGGGGGTAACAGCTAAACAACACGTAGCCCTTCTGCATCAAGAGAAGCCCATCTGCAAGCTGAAGCTTCAAAGCCATGCTCATTATTCTCTTACAAGTCCTACTCAGTGTCCCACCTGGCTCGGGGAAGGCAGCCCTTGACCCAAGGCTGCCCAGGTAAAACAGACCCTGACATCTCTCCTCACTGCGGAACTTTCCACTCAAGTTGGCCAGTCAGCGCCTGTCCTCCCCTGGGTGAAATGGGAATTTGAGAAGTATCCTACCAGAGTGGTGAACTGGTCCACACAAGCATTCCGGATCTTCTCCGGAGTGGCAGGGCTGTTTAGCTGGAAAAGCTGTTTTGCATTATCACCGCCATGCTGAGCTCGAGCTGCCCGGATAGCATCCTTGATGGCAAAGAAGATAGACGAAGCCAGGAAAAGAGGGGGCTCTCCAACAGCCTGGATGGACAGGACATAGAACAAGGAATCAACCAAAGAGGTTCCAGACTCCATGTCATCCCACAGACCCAGGAAGCCAGGCTGTAGTCCTGCACCAGGACAGCTAGTGATGCCCACAAACAACTCCACCCAGCCCTAATGGAAACACACCAAACAAGGCAAGAAGAGGCAGCCAAAACTAATAGGTCTGAGAAACTATTTCTTAAATGACTGTACTTCATAGTTGTTTTTTAGCTCTTACTATGTCATTTTCTCTGATGATAACAAAATACCCATTAATTATATAATATACCTTTGAAAGTTATTCTAAATAATTATTTTTATTACTGAAACAGGTTTGGCTATGAAAACCTGCCTGGCCTGGTCCTCACTATGTAACCTAGGTTGTTCTTTGATTTGCAGCAATCTTCCTATCCCAGACTCTAAAATACCAGGATTCCAGGTGTGCACTACCATGCCTGGCTACTGTTTTATAGATCAAAAACTTGCCATGAGTCTTAGCCTTTTCCTTAGTTACTGGCACAGTGAATAGTCTATCTGTAGCTCTGGCAATAATGCTTCATGTGTACTGTAATTACGTGTACGAATCTGCTAGGGTTGCAGGTATCTCCTGATAGAGGTCAGTTTTCCTTCCCCATCGGGCAGATACGGAAGACCACCTACATCAGAACCACCAAGGATCCTTATTAAAATGTATGTGTTCAGGATCTACCTCCTGAAACTATAGACCCAAAATATCTGTTGTTATTTATTTTAATAATTTATTTTTATGTGCATTTGTGGTTTGCCTGCATATATGTCTGTGTGGGCATGTCAGGATATCTAGAACTGGAGTTACAGACAGTTGTGAGCGGCCATGTGGTGCTGGGAATTGAACCTGGGTCCTCTAGAAGAGCAGTCAGTGCTCTTAATCACTGAACCAACTCTCCAGCCCCAATTTCTGGGGTTATGATCCCCAGAGATGCACTTTTCTCATAAGTCTAGTAACCCTAACATATTGTACTTTGTAAGAACCAATGGCCAAGATTACAATGTGTTCCAGACCCTACCAGCCATGACAGCATAGTAAACCATGGCCTGAGCAAATGTTTCATTGGCTACATCTCATGATTGTCCTTCCTTCAGAGATACAGGACTACATGAATAAGCTAAGTTGATTTTCAACCATACTCTTCACTTCCCGATGACAGGAATAAAGGAGGCTCTCTGTGCATAATTCCCCAGGTTGGTTAGTAAGGTTTTTAGGGTTGGATCTCAACAACTAGAGAGCATGTATTAGAAGGTGTCCCCCTCCTCTGCACTGAATTTGCTAATTCTTACAAGAACGTGGAGATACTGTATCTTTAAAATCATCTCTGAGGACCAAGGACCACAGTGCAAGACTGAGGCCTGATCATAGGTCCAAATTTGACCCATAGGATTTGGTTAAGGAATCTCTTCAAGGCTCCCAGAAGGAGCCAGCTTCAGTTAATACACTCAAGATGTGTCCTCAAAACAAGATGTGTCCTCATCACACTCCCTTTGTTTCTCAGCTCTGCTGCCTTCCCAGAGCCAGTGTCAATCCTCTTTCTGCTTTAGGAAGAATCCCTTGCAGACACACCAGATGACTGGCTGAAGCTCCTTACCACCCACTGTGATCTCCCATCCTGCATGTGAGAAGGCAGCACAGACCCATAGCCGCAGTACCTTGGAGGCATAGATGGCCTTCTTGTTGGGACAGTCACGGAGCAGGGATACTCTGAACTCAATGGGGATGCTGCCAAATGCAGGTATCTTGTAGGTGCTGGGGCCACGAGTATGCAGGCTCCCCTCAGGGGAGTAGTGCAGCTCCTCCATAGTGAAGAGACCAAGGCCCTGGACAAATGCCCCTTCAACCTATGGGACAAAAGGTGACCATGGTTGCCACATCCCCTCTAGCCCTCCAGGACAGATACTGGCAGCTACAACGGATGTAAAACCTGACCTATAATGGGGCCTGGGAGGAAGCTAAAACAGCCTTCAATCACCTGTCTGGCTCTTGCCTCCATACCAAGGCATCTCTGATGACATGTCGCTGGAACTTGGTCTTAAGCAGAACAGAGGTTCAGAACATGTCAGCACAGTGGCAAGTACCATTTCTCACCAAAACCTGCCACTATGTAGATGGAGATGCCGTCTACATGTCATCATTGGTGATCCAACACTGAGAAATAAGCTCACAGGAGGGATTCTTTGAGTTGATTCTTTGAAATTTGCCTCCAGCCTTGTTGGGCTCCCACTCCTGCCTGTCTTCCGGGAGGGAATGTCCCCTCCATGGCTTACAGATCTAGGACACCTCTGCACTATATGCTGGTCCATCTGCTCCCCCACCCCTATTCAGAAGAGTGATATGAGGCACTGCAAAGGCTGAACAAACAAAGGAGGAGGGCTGTCAATAATCTTTGCATCCATAGTGCTTAATGCAATGCCTGCCTACAGAGGACATTCCCAAGCAGTCAGTGTGTGTGTGTGTGTGTGTGTGTGTGTGTGTGTGTGTGTGTGTGTGTGTGTGTGTGTTGACTAAAGAGATTACCCTTTTCCTTTTTAGAAATACACTCATATTTTCTACCAGATGCCACTATCTCAATTGTGACCCCTCCCTTTGTCCTCTCCAGCTTGGCCTATTCTATCAATTCCATACTTTCCAAAAATGGTTTTCATTGGGCCATCTTTTCCTCCTCATGATTGAACCCATGTCTTTTAGTGGATCCCTCCACCCCTTCAATCTTGGTACCATTTACTACCTAGAAAGTAATTAATCTAATGTCCTGGGTCAGTGAGACAGTCCGTTCTTCTAACATCAAAGCCTACTGCCTAGGATTCAGCCCCAGTCTCTATTTCCCTGCTATATTATGCTCATTCCCAGCTGCTTGATCTCCCCTCTCTCTCTCTCTGTCTCTGTCTGTCTCTGTTTCTCTCTCCTATCTCCTTCCCTTTATCACTCCTTCCCTCCTTCTCTTCCTTCCTTCCTCCCTATCTCCCCCTTTGCCCCCTGTGTCTGTCTGTCTATGTGTCTGTCTGTGTGTCTGTGTTACATGTGCACATCCAATGTCTCCTCCTGTACCACACTGGTCTTTGGGGTGTGTGACCACCCTTCCCAAGTTAATCTGTTTTTCCCTGTTTTCTGATTTGAGAGTTGGATGGATGATCATCAATCTAACTCTTACTCAGAATGGGGTTCTCTAAGTGCCCGTTCTGGCCTGCTTAAAAATGACAACATGCTGTGTCACCACCCTGGCCCCCACAAACCTTACCTGTCCAATATCAATAGCAGGGTTCAAGCTGGAACCAACATCCATTACGATATCTGTGCGGAGATTCTGGGGATGGAAAATAGTTTGAGAGCAAAGGAACATCTGGATTTGCACAGGTGTGTCTTGATAACACTTAGATTATAAGTCCCAATCCAAATAGCACTTTCTCAAGCACAGAGCCCTGAGCATGCTGAGACAGGGGTTCCTGTCACATCTTGACTGCCACTATCAAAGATGATTTATGAGATCTTAGCAGCTAAGTAAGGGATGGGCTTGAGCCCTGATCTCACCACACATCCACCCATGAGTGGTAAGAGAGGGTCTCCAGGGACTGGGACTTTGAACCTGGGCAGATCATGTGAGAAAGCAGTCAACAAACTATATTGTGGCTAAATCCAAAGCATTCTGGTTTTGTAGCACCTATAATGTAATAGCTACATTACTAAAAGGCTGAGGGGATGGGCTTCAGATATAGCTTAGTTGGTAGAGTTCTGGCCTTGCATGCATGAAGCCCTGGGTTTACTCCTCCAAATAAGAAAAATAAATAAAAATAAATAAATGGTTGAAAAAATACAGGAAGAAGATTTTGTGCTACAGGGGGGCGGAATGATTTGCGATTTAAATTTCAATATCCAGAAGTGGAACTTATGGTGCACATCCCATTCATTGCGGCTTTCACGACAGCAACAGTCAAAGGACTCAGGCAGTAACTATGTGACTCACGGCCTAACATATGTGCTCTCTGGCCTTCATGGGTCATTTACCTGCCTCTGATATAAGGCCTGTTTCTTCACCAGAAAACATGCCTCAACCAGCAATTCAGATGGCAGTTTCGTTGTTTTTCTTATCTTCTCTCTTAGGCTAAAGCTTCGCAAATGTCTTACCTTATGATCCCCTGTCAAGCAATCAATTTCTACTTCGGAGCAAGCCACCCCATAACTGAAATAGTGGAAGGGATTCCCGGAATTTGTCTCAAAGCTGTAGCCAAGATTGGGTGTCCTGCAAGAGAAAAGAGAAAAAGGCTTGTGTGTTAGGCATACCCACCCCTTTCCATACATACTTCTTGCCCCATAAATCTGTAGATCCTAAAGGTCTTTTTTTCCATTCAGCAATTCTCCTCCAAAGCCCACACATTTCAAATACTCCAAACTTTAAATGAAATCAAGATATTCTAGAGCATTTAGCTTGTATTTCATTTTTCCGAAACCCACGTTATAAGCATTCTGTGCAACCTGGCAGCATTTAGCAGAAGCCTGTCGGTTTCTACGTGGTAGTGACAACAGTGACAGACATGCCTGGGCTCCTGAAGGATGTGAAAATCTCTTCCTAAAAGAGTGAGCTAGTGAACCAGAATTCAAGGTCCTCAGCACTGCGGCTCTGCCTGGGATTGTGCCATACTGCTCTCACAAGTTCACCTGCTCACCTCTCTCCAGGTGAAAGGTCACAAGATCAGAGCCTCAGAGCAGCCTCAGGGTGCATCCCTAGGCAGGCACTCCCCATCTCCTCGACCCTTTGGAACTTCAACAAGTGATTTGAGAAAAGAATTATTAAGAGAAACAGATCTTGCATTGTGTGTGTTTCCTTTTTAGAGCCTGAGTGCCCCGTACAATTTCCATAGTGTGTAAACCACATAAATGGGTATTTAAACTCCAGAGCTTAAAATATGCTGTCCCTATGGTATTATATGTTGTACATATAATGGTATTATATGTTGTACATATATATTTACTATACAATGTGTGTTTACTAATGTGATTATATGTTGTGGAATAATCTTTTTGTACACTGTGAAGATTTATCACTCAGATTGGCCTAATAAAAAGCTGAACGGCCAATAGATAAGTCGGATTTTCAGGACAGAGACGATGCTGGGAAAAAGAGCAGAGATGCAGGGAGTCGCCAGCCTGATGGAGAGGAAGCAGCATGGGCATACAGAGGAAAGGTAATAAAGCCATGAGACAAAAAGTAGATGGGTAAAAATGAGTTAACTTAAGTTGTAAGAGCTAGTTTGTAACAAACCTAAACTATCAGTGGAGCTTTTAATAATTAATAAGAAGTCTCCATGTGGTTAGTCTGGAGCTGGCAGGTGGAACCAAAAAAATCTGCCTACAATTATATATAATGTATGCACATAATACTTATATATATATATAAAATACACCACATAGAAATAATGTGAACTGGCATGACCAGAACTCACCCTCAAACCAAAGCAACACAAGGCTGAGGAACAAGACTCCTCCCAGAGAAACTTCACTGTCTTTGACCTCTGACATCACCTTGTTTATCTAGGTGATCATTTGGAAACCCTACCTGTGCATACTCCAAACAGTCAGAGGGAGTAGGAGGACATCTGCATTAGTTGTATTTGTGTAGGATTACTGGGATGGATGACCTTCATTATCATCAGCCTAAATGGATTTAGAGTCACCCAGGAAACAGAGGCTCAATGGAGGCAGGAAGCCCCTCTGTGAACATGGAAGCACTTGCCCATGGACTGGGGCCCAGGACTAAATGAGAGGGATAGTGGAAAAGGTGAGCAGAGCACCAGTGTGCAGCTTTCTGCCTCCTGACTTGGGATGCAAGGTGACCAGTGGCCTCACATGCCCTTGCTGTGTAGCCTCAGGCTTGCCTTCTCTACCAGGAGAAAAGTAACTGATATAATTATACAGCCTAGATTATGAACAAATCATTCTATTCACAAATGAATATATAGTGCTCATAATAACCACATATTCAGTGAAGACATTTTAAAACAAACATGAAGAGTTTTCAGTTAAATTTCCCAGAAACATTAGGATGGACCCTTGTAACATTTAATTTTAATTGTCAACTTGATATAACCTGTATCATCTGGGTAGAGTCTCAGTGAGGAACTATTTGGATCAGCCTGGCCTGTGGACAAATCTGTGAAGGCTTTTCTTGGTTGGGTTATTTGGAGTGGGAAACCCCATGTTGAATGTGAGCATCATTATGCCATGGACTGGGCCCTGGACTGTCTGTGAGGGAAGGAGGTGAGCTGAATGCAAGCATGCTTGCATGCATTTCTTCTCTGCTCTCTACTGTGGATGCCATGTGACCCAAAAGCTCAAGCTCCTCCTCCTACAATGATGAACTATAACCTAGAGTTATGAGATGAACCCATTCTTCCATGTGTTGCCTTTGTCAGGGCATTTTTTCATAGCAACAGAACAGTAAACATAATCGTAGCTTTTTTTTTTAATGATTCCAAATTCAGATGGGAGGGGGTCTCCAACTAACCACACTGTGACACAAAATTAGGACTGTAGAATGTGCATACTTCCATCTATGTCTCATGAGTCACTGTGAAGAAATCCAATGTTTAGCACACGGAAGCACACAGGTTGCCCTAACACCTGTCGTAGTGTGGCTGAGTATCATATCCTGCAGAATTCAGGACAGGACTGTCCTTCTCCTAGGATATAGCACTCTCAAAGCCCAGAACTAGAACTGGGTTCTTCTAACACAGCAACCCCTGCTTTTGTTCTCTCATTCACAGTTGGTAATTGGGTGTAAGGAAGCGTCTTTAGACTGAATGAAATCAGCATGAGTCCCATTGACATAATGATGGGTTTGGGGGGCACTCTGCTTTTTTCTGGCTGTGGGCTAACTAGCATTCAGAGTTGTCAGCACACAGGAATGGATAGGAAGAGGATCATACTTACTTATAAAATCCAGTAGCAGACAAACTCACTGCACTTGTGTAGGCATCCATGACCTTAAGGAAGACAATGGCCATCAGGAAGAGACAATGATGGTTTCCAAAGACTCAACCCACCACTAAGCTATCATTATTCCAATATTTCACATGACAGAACTAATGCTTAGAGAAAACAATTTTTGACCTAGGATCTTACTGGGCATATAATATAAAGCAGGTACTGGTGACTGTGGATAACCTATTGGTGTTATCTGCTCACAATGGCTACTGGACTACATGGCTGGTAGCAGAGGACAAAGCTAAGAACAACAGGGTGAGTGAAAACATTATCATCAAGGCTGCTGTGAAAATATTACAATTGCCTGACAAACCTGTGCACAAGCTACCAGAATTAAGCTAGAGATGAGCAGTCTTCATGGATATGGTACTTAATAAAATGTGTGTAAAAAGGGAAGAGCACAGGAGACATGGAGAGAGAGTAGACGCGACACATCAGCTTGTGTGCTGCAAATCTGTTGAAATGGGGCTTGCTATCATATGGTTTATGGACAGTCCCATTTTGTTACTGCTCTCTCCTTGTCCCTCCTGTTGGGGGTGTGGGTGTGGGTGGTGTGTGTGTGTGATGTGTGTGTGTATGATTTGCGTGTGGGTGTGGTGTGGTGTGTGTATGTGTGTGTGATGTGTGTGGTGTGATGTGTGTATGTGTGTGTGTGTGATGTGTGTGTGGTATGTGTGTGTGTGTTGAATGTGGTCCATGTGGTGTGTGGGTGTGTGTTGGATGTGGTGCATGTGTGTGTGTATATGGTGTATGTGTTATATGTGTGGTGTGTGTGTGTGTGTGTGTGTGTGTGTGTGTGTGTGTGTGTGTGTGTGTGTGTGATGTGTGTGGTGTGGTGTGGTGTGGTGTGTGTATGTGTGTGTGTGATGTGTGTGTGGTGTGTGTGTGTTGGATGTGGTCCATGTGGGGGGTGTGTGTGTGTGTGTGTGTGTGTGTGTGTGTGTGTGTGTGTGTGTATTCTACCACTGAGCTTATACCCCCAGTCCTTGCTTTTTGAGAAAGTATCTTTCTACATAGCTCAGGCTGGCTACTAATTCATAATCCCCTTGCCTCCACCAAGGATTACAAGCACACAACACTTCTGAGAATTCTTAGCATGTAGACATCTAGTCTAGAATTCAGACAACAAGGCTCATTCTTATCAGAATTTTCTGTTTTATCACTCCTGGCATCTTCTAGCTCTCTCACAGATGACATTACAGTAGTTCCCAGATTCAACAGTTGGGTGAGGGGACATGGAGTTTCTAGAAGACACACCTCATTAGGGCTACTGGACATCTGTGTGGACCCATGCCTGAATGAGCCAAGATATCATGAGGAGGTGTTTAAGGCAGGCACTACACCCTTCCAGGCTTGGGGGCTGAACCCTAATCTAAACAAACATCAAGGTCTTGGATCATAAACTTTCCTCATGTGACTCCCATCACAGGGCTCATGAAGCGTGAATTTGTCCCTGCGCTGTGACTCAGGCATAGCTCCTTCTATGTGTGTGACTAGGACATCATCTACATGTGTTGGGTAGGCAAAGGCCCTGCCGTTATTGATAAACTTCTCCCTTACAAAAAGCAGCTTGAACCAGCTCAGACTTACCCAGTCTTCCCAGGAGCCTTGGGGTTTCTTTTTCTTGAATGGTTCCAGCCTTTTCAATATGACCTGGCAAGCTTCCTGGAGGAACCCCACCACACACCAGACATGTCAGTGTTATGCCCTCCATAGCCCAAGTGACACCTTAGGCCACCTGTAAAACCCAGACCCCAAGCAACCCTGCTGACCCTGAGAGTAGGCCACCATTGTCCTTTATCTAGAGAACCCTCCTGACACTATGCCTAAGCTACAGAGAGGGAACTTCTGAGAGACTCCCAGGGAGGCACCTTCTCCCATCATGCTTCTTGTTTGAGTATGCCCCTCTGTGACAAAGAAGCAAGTAGCTGGGACCCAGCTGATCCCATAGTCAAATATCAATTTCAGTCCATTATTTTGTGAGCAGTTTCAACCCTGGGTAGCATTATTTCCCAGAAGGCCCTGCTTGCCTTCCAATCCCCCTCCCACTCTGTAGCCAATTCTCCTGGCTTTGATGGAAATGGTGATTCTGGATTTCTCAATTGGCTGGGCATATGGAGGAATAGCATCCTCATTGGTAGCAGAGTGAACCACTTCCAGATCGTCACGGGGACCTCTTGAGACCCCATACCCAGAGCCCATCCTCAGCCATGCAGGCTCCTGTAGGCTCCTCACTTACATAAACAGCCTGGCCATTGATATCAGCACTGGCAGAGGCAGCCGTGGGAGAAGTGTTGGGGACAGTGTTAGTGCTGGTCTCACTGATGTGAATCTTGGAGGTGGGGATTTTCAGAGCTCGACTGGCCACCTGCAACAAAGGGGACATCACTCTCTGAGAAGGTGGTTATCATAGAGCTTGGCTGCCTGCTTCCTAGGGCAAAGTTCAGTTTTACTGCCAGGGGCAAGAAACAATCTCATGAGGCTCACTCTATTGACTCTGGAATGTTGTCACACCTGGCTGAGTTTGGAGGAGCATTTTTTTTAGTGGGGTCTGATTGGCTTAGACATTCAGAAACCCATTGTGAGCAAAGACTGGATTTTTTTTTTTAAAGTCTGGATAAAACCCAATAGACTAGCAGATATTCTGACTAATATCCAGTAGGATTAGCCCAACTCCCAGGTTTTGATACATGTGGGAAATGAGCTGTTTTCATAGATACAGTAAGCTCAGAGCCCGGGATGGCAAAGATGGACATGTCCTCAGAGACTGTACAGTCAATCCTTTAACACAGATAAGAAAACAAGCGAAGATGGGAGAAGACTTGCCAGAGGCAGTGTGTAAATGTGCTCTCAGGTCTGTTGCTTCTCCTGGCACAACTTCCCCCAGCATCTTCTGGACACCAAACATCCCAGTCCCCAGGCTTCTCACCTGAACCATCTTTGTGTGAAGACCTTGACCCATCTCAGTACCCCCATGCGTCAGCAGCACTGAACCATCAGTGTACACGTGGACCAGGGCACCTCCCTAAGTAAGGAGAAGGAAGCCAGATACAGCATTTGATAATCCAACTTAGCTCAAGTTTTGAAACTGAGGGGACAGCCCAGGAAGGAGAAAACTATCAGTCAGTCATGCTTTAGATGGAAACCTGAGTAAAAACTACACAGTATATACATTGTTGTTTAATTAAGTAGTCCTTCAGGAGTGTGAGAAATGCTCTCTCTCTCTCTCTCTCTCTCTCTCTCTCTCTCTCTCTCTCTCTCTGTGTGTGTGTGTGTGTGTGTGTGTGTGTGTGTGTGTGTGTGTGTGTGTGTATGTGTGTGTGTGTTATTCTGAGAAGAAAGTAGGTCATTTCTCTCTGTCTCGATACTATTCCTGAAGAAGTAGAATGAAGAAGACAAGTATCTGTGTATGGTCTTTCAATCATAAAGGGCAAGGACTCGAAGTTGACCCCAGATCCCTGTCTCACTGCTCCTTCACACACTACATCAATGGGGTGTGCAGATTTCATTTTATTTCAACAGCAGAAAGAGCCCTGGTCAGGTCTGCTACCAGTGATGAGGGATTCTCTTGTCACACCAAAAGCAGGGTGGAATAGTATCCCAATCCAGAGGACATAGTTATGAAAGCCATTACCTGGTTCAGAAAAGGAAGAGTGAAGCTTATTCCAAACTTGGTTGGGATTATACACAGTCCTCTTTTCTTCCAACAATTCTCCCTGTAGAGAAAAGAACATTGAAGGTCTCACTCTGTGGATCTGTCTGGCCTGGAACTCACAGAGATCTGCCTGCCTCTGCCTCCCATGTGCTGGGATTAAAAGTGTGTGCTACCCGACCTGGCCTGAAAAGGACCTTCTTATAGAATACATATTTATGTCTAGCTGGGTACATTTCAGTTAACATATTTGTGTGAACTCAGAATAGGACATCCTTGGAGCCATTTACACAGACACTGTCATAACTGAATTGGGTCCCAGTAGAGTGGACAAAAATGAGAGGTAGGAATCTGGGTCCTCCAGTGAAGGTGGCACAAACTTCAAGGTATTATAGAATTATCTCCCTATGTGGATTTGCATTTAGACCATGTGCCCTAATGAACTTTAGCTGTCCTTGTCCCAAGGAAGAAGATAATGATGCTTTCTCTATATATTTGTTCAAATAAGTTACTCCGTGAAGAAGATAGAGCCAATATAATTATCTCCACTTTAGAGGTGGATTAACTGAGGCCCACTTCCGAGAAATGGAATGACTGTCAACATCGAATGATTTTGCTAATTTCAAAGGTAGGCAAGTAGCTGTGGTGTTGTTGGTGACCAATAATGTGGTACTCTCAGGAAGTACACAAATCGATACAGATGAACCTCAATTGATGAGCTCTAATGCTGAGTGAAGGCTGAAGGTCCCTTGTTCTTAGACTAAAGAGCTTCACCTGATATTAAAGAGGAAGCTATCAATGAGCTGGCAGCTCAGTAGCCTCAGAAGCTGTCCATTAAACCATCAACTTGTAATTTGGGGATCAGTAGAAAGGCTGGGCCACAGCCAAGCAAGAGTGCATCAAAACAGCGGACGCCCCATCCTTTGCTTACTTGTTGAACTTCTCCACTTCCTTCTTTCGATCGAAATACTGAGAGCTTGCTATGCATTCATCCCAGCACCTGGGCAAGTTGAACACCTCCAGCTTCTGGTTGAAGTGAGTCAGGTCTCCTTCTTTGTACATGTTCTTCCTCCGTACCTTCCCAAGAAGAGAGACACTTGGGTCTTGTAGCTTCTGGATCCCTCCACAGTAACTGTTTATACTCCCTGCCCCTACCTAGGTAAGAGTCACTCTCCCCTGCAAATAGGCTTACCCACTGCTAGGCCAGCTCACCTCCTCTGCAGGCAGTCCACAGGTCACAGCCACCTCGCTCATCCAGTGTTCTGCAATTAGCATCCCCTGAGGACCCCCAAAGCCTCGGAAGGCTGTGTTGGAGGGCAGATTGGTCTTACAAATCCTCCCAGTGCCCCGAATGTTGGGGATCTTATAGGCGTTGTCCATGTGGAATAGAGCTCGTTCCATTATCTGGGGCAGAGGAAATAAAAAAGCATAGGATGTAAAAATCCACTGACTTCTTCTACATGCCAGCACAGGAAATGTTCTCAAGCCTGTGTTCTCTAAGCCAGATGTGACCATCTCTATTTCAGGCCTGTGATATTTATTTCTCCCTTAGGATAACTTAACCTCCTATGAAGGTCCCTAACCCTGTCTCTTTCAAGGGAATTCTTCCCAGGATCACCAGTTAGAACTGTTTGCCTCTTTCAAAAATAAAAAGTTGATTTTTTTGGTCCACTGTAGATTTGATTTGTTTTTAAAAATTTGAGTGCCTGTATGCCTGTGTCTGCCCATGTGAGGGAATGTGTACATGTGTACAGAGGAGGTTGCCAAAGCTCCCAAAACTGGAGTTGGGAGTCACCTGACATAGTTCTGGGAACTGAACACTGGTCCTCTGGAAGAACCAATGTTCTTAATCACTGAGCCATCTCTCCAGTACTGTAAATTTGCTTTCTCTCCATTAGAATTGTACTATAGTTTAAAGAGTCACCCCATCTCTAAGTCATGGTCTCTGACCATGTTACTTCCTCCACTCTCCTGAATCAGCCACCTATAATTTATAAATCTATTTCTTCTACAAGATGGTTGGTTGGTTGGTTGGTTGGTTGGTTGGTTGGTTGGTTGGTTGTCCTAGTGTTTGTGCATGTGTACATCTGCATGTGGAGGCCAGAGGTCAATGTTGATGTGTTCCTCGGTCACTCTTCACCTTAAATTCTGAGATAAGGTTTCCCACTGAACAAGGGTTTCCCACTGAACCAGGCTTTCCCACTGAACCAGGCTTTCACACTGAACAAGGCTTTCCAACTGAACTGGGCTTTCCCACTGAACTAGGAGCTCATGGATTTCTGTAGAAGGGATGATCATTAAACTCCAAGGACCCACTGGTCGCTGCTCACTCCCTGTCCCCCAGTGGTAGGATTGCAGGCAAATGCTGTTATGCCTGGCTTTTATGTAGGAGCTGGGGATTGAACTCAGGTCCTCACGCTTGTGCACCATGTTCCCAGGCCCCTTTCTCACATATTTAGTTCAACTTTCTGTATCTCTAAGGACTTTTATATTTCAGTGTCTTGCTTTTCCAGTTTTAGACTGTGTGTGTGTGTCTGTCTCTCTCTATCTCTCTGTCTCTATCTCTCTCTCTCTCTGTCTCTCTCTGTCTCTCTCTCTGTCTCTCTCTGTGTCTGTGTCTCTGTCTCTCTGTCTCTCTCTCTCTCTCTCTCTCTCTCTCTCCTTGTTTTTTCAAGACAAGGTTTCTCTGTATAGCCCTGGCTGTACTGGAACTCACTCTGTAGACCAGGCTGGCCCCAAACTTCTGCCTCCTGAGTGCTGGGATTAAAGGTGTGTGCCACCACCACCCAGCTTAGACTTTCATAGTATCTTCCCAATTTGGAAAATTGAAGTTTTATCCCTGCCTTGACCCCTTTCCCCACAGACACACCAGCTTCCTATCTCTCAATATACTTGTATTTTGGATGAATCAATGCTCAGTTTGATATTATAAATCTGTATACATTACCAACAGTTACATTGTGATTTCTTTCTCTCCTTTTCTCTCATTTTCCAGCTGAAAGGTAATTACTGACTTTAGTTTCTCAATTGTTTTGTTTTCTAGGTATAAATTATTAACCCTTGTAAAGTTTCTCTTGATCTGTTCAATTGTATCAGATTTTTCTATTTGTTTCATAGAATTCCTGGAGCTGACTGGTCTACTCTAGTTTAAAACAGCTACCTGCTAAAACTACCATTCAGCTGCTGACTTTAGAGTCTCCTTCATGGCATCCCCAATTCCCTTTCTCTTCCTGGAACGCATGTCTTTCCCTTTTAGTTTCACTCCCTCTTTTCTTGGAGTACATTTGTCAATATTTTCTCAAGAGTGTTGGTATGTCTAAGGCTTGGCAAACATTGAAAAGGGGGAAGAAAGATTATAAGAGCCAGAGGAACAGGAACTTTACTGTGGGACTGAATGTCTGAGAAACATCTGAGATACCTCACCAACATGGCTACCTAAACAAGACCAGTGACGGCAATAATAAGACAGGCCAGTGTGGAAGATGGAAATCTCATGGGGCCTCAACCCTAGAGCAAGCACTATCAGTAACTAAAGGATGCTGAGAGCACAAGAAATAGTCTTCCCCAGGGAAGTGCCCCCATTGGGTATGTAACATAATACGGACTAAGTTGTATTTCTATGTCTAGGAATTTGTATGTATGTGTATGTGTATGTGTGTGTGTGTAAAACAATATTTTTTAAGAGACCATAAACTTGAGAGAGAGCAAGGGAGGGGTTGAGAAAGGAAAAAAAGGAAATGATGTAACCATATTTTAATTTTAAAATAGAAGAGTGCCTGTATGCATTTACTGTGCCCTCACTCTTACCCAGCTCTGAATAGGATTGTGCATTGTAAGTTTACTAATTTTCTACTGTATTTTGAAAGCATTTACTGCTACATCCTAGTTCTCCAATACTGAGGAAAAATAAACCCCTTTCCAACTCTGGAAAGAGCTGTGTTTTTAACTTCCTAAAAAAACTCTAAAACTCAGTTTCCGGTTTCTAAATTCCATGGGGAGCCTAATTTCCTTTATTATGCTCTTTATAGATGGTCTTTTTAAATCTTAAAATCTATGTCCATTAGTCTAGGGATGGTTTTTAAATTGTTTCTTGACAGTTTCTTCCACTGTTTGTTCCCACTCTTTGTTTTCTGAAATGTCAATTACTTGCACCTCCTGGACTGGTCCACAATTTCTCTTGTATTTTCTTTCATGCCCTGCGGTGTTTTCTCTTTAGGGGAGAGCCATCAGGTTGCTTTCAACCTCTCTTACAGTTTTAATTCACAAGAGCTCATTTTCATTCTTGGACCATCTAGCATTACAGCATGCCGCTCTCTCTCTATGGTGCAATGCCCAATCTTCCTGAAGACAAATGCTGCCTTTCATTGCTTTTGCTTGCTTGTTTCACTTTGGTTCTAGTTTTCTTCCCCAAGTGTAGTTTCATTTTCCCATAGATAAATTACTTTGTGTGTTCTTCTGTCTCAAGTCCATTTTTACTTCCTTTTACAATCCTATCAACTCCTTTCCTTCTTTCCTTCATTCCTTCCTTCCCTTTTTCCTTTCCGACTTCCTTCCTTCTGTTTTCTCCTTTCTCTGTTTTTCCCACCTATTGTGTTTTTTTTTCCTTTGGGGCAGAAACAATGCCAGTGTCTCTTCACACCACCACCTCAGAGCTAGGTACTCAAAGTATATTTATGGAATTGAATTACAAGTTTTTATGATCTTTAGGGATAAAGACTGCATGCTTGTCACCCTGATTTACTCTAAAACACCAAAATATACTACACATGGTGAGAAGGCTAGAAATTCTGGTTTGAACAGTTGTAATAGTAGGTAGGGAATGCAAAGTTTTCTGACTGAACTAATCAGCCCCTAGCATAGAGGGAGACCCAACAGGCATAATGGAAGCCAGCCTTTTCTGAACTGTTACTTAAAAAAAATAGGAATCTATAGAGGTGTAACTAGTCTAAAATTAGGTCATAAAATTAGGATAATGACTTCTAGAAAGTACCACCAGCAAGGTACATTTGATAATTCTCACAATTGCTTTTATTTCACCCATTGCCTCTACTTCCTTCCTTTTTCTTTTCCTTTTAAAAGCTACATTTATTGTTTTACTTGAGGGGATTGTCACAGTATGCATGTATAGGTCAAAGGACAACTTGTGAGAGTCAGCTCTCTCCACCATGTGGGTTCCAGGATTAGACTCAGATGGCTAGGCTTGGTGCCAAACACCTTTGCCTACTGAGCACTACCTGGCTGGCCCTACTGTTTATTTTACTTTAATACCCAAGTATTCCAAGCTCATCTGCCAAAACTATGGCAGTAAAAGGAATATGCACTTCTTCTGGTCTTATCCTTGCCATTTGTATGACTCAAGGAGCCTTGGCAGTAGCTAAATACAGAACTACCCAAGGACCATGTTTGACATTATTCACAATGCTATCCTGGGAGACAGAAACCCAACATTAATATACAGTATGAGGACTTTCCCTATCCCAACAGGCATCACTAAGATATTACATAAATATATAGGCAGGATAAGATAAGATATATGGATAACCCAAGTAAACAACAATGCCAAGGGCATGCCCTTGGCCTCCCAATCACCCCTTGGGCATACTGATCCTACTTACACTCCGAGAGAGATCCTCAGTGTTCCCACCATTGCTGAAGTGAGCCACCTCCAGAGCCACTATATTCCCAGTCTTCATGAAGCCAACCTGATGAAAAGACAGTCATCCTCAATAGAACTTATGGCTGTCTGTCTCTGATCCATATCTGTCTGTCTCTGGTCCACCATACCTGCTTATACTACCCAAGGAAACAGAAAAGACCAAGAACCTTGTATTTAGCCAGGAAGGGATGTCTGCCACCAGTTATCAGCATGTCCTCATCACGGTCTAGCATGCAGCGTACAGGGCGGCCTGTCCTGGGGCAGGGAGAGACCAAGAGGGTTAGACACCTGTGAGCCTCCAGCAGCCCAACCCTGTGAGTCTCAGGGATGTGAAACAGGATGAAGGACTTCCTTTTCATCTGACCATTAAGCTTCACAATGAAGGTACTATGATAAACAACACAAAGAGTGCCAGGTTGAGTCCTCTCCACACTCTTAGGCTCCACACTCTTAGGATTACAGCTAATTAAGGAAAATCAGACATGGATACATGGGTCGATTTTCGAAGAAACTACCTAGGTTACCCTTGCCCTTATGCCCAATAGTTTGAAACACAGAAAACTGAGAATTCAAAGCAGGGACAATTACTTTCAATAGGGGGAGAATCTAAAAGGCCTTCCTGACCCAGCTGCCCTCATTCTACTTCCCAGAGAATCTAATTGTGATAGGAGAAAATGGCCTAGAAACTCACTTGTATGCAGCCAAGGCCACGGCTGTGGACACCACAGTGCTCCGGGTCTCTTTTCCTCCAAAGCCTCCTCCCATTCTCTTCACTCGGACTACAATCCGGTTATCTGGAACGCCCAGCATTTTTGCAACAAAGCTCTATGCAAAGGAAAAAAGTATATATCCTTGCATTGATGCAAACTCTGGGCTTTTTCCAGGCCTGACCTCAACCTGCCCAACATACCTGGGTCTAAGCACTACTATAAATTCTAGTATTCCTGGCATAAAAATTGTCATCACCTCCCAGTGCTGTCTGGTGCCAGGGTCCAGCACTCACTAGGCACCGCAGACTGAACTCAGGCAACTCACACACTTGTATTTAACCACAGAGGCAAAATAGCAGCATAATTTCAGAGCAAATCATTGTCTCATTCAGCAAGAGCCTTTAGGTCAGAAAGGTAGGAGCAATCACTATCATGTTACAGGCCATCAAGAAAATTCCAGCTGTGGCTACTAAGTTTGTGATTCCTGTTACTACCACTTAACCCCACACTTGATTTTAAAAGATGAGAAATGTGGGTAGGATATGCCCTGACCAAGGCCACGTAGCATCAAAATGATAGAAATAAAGACTTAATTAGGCTCCCATGCAAGCACTAAAATGCATCTAACTGATGCGGTGACACTCACAAGTTCTATCTTACTCATGAGAAAACCGAAGCAGAAAAGTTAAATGACCAGTTCAATGACACCTTGGTGGCGACAGGGTCTGGTTCCTAGACTAATACTCATGTCTTTCTCAGGGCCCTATCTACTTCTTCCCACTCTCTACCCAGTCCTCCTGGTCTGCTAGGGGCTCTCTTGTCACTGCCACAACTACTCTGAGCTGACCTGGGTTTTCATGGTGTTCTGTGTGCCCACGAAGAGCTCCATCTCCCCTGCCTCGCCTTTTGGGACAGCGATGGTACAGTTGGTCTCCAGGTAGAAGTGCTCCTGGCCACCAATATACAATTCTCCTGGAAAAGCAACAAGAGATCCCTGATGAGCCCAGTTTTATAGAGGGGTATGCCTGCTGTGGTAGCTAATCTTGGTTGTCAACTTGACACATCTGGGAAGACAGGGAACTTCTATTGAAGAACTGTCTCCATCAAATTGTCTTGTGTACACATCTGTGGGGAATTTTCTTCATTGGTAATCAATAGAGGAAGACCTCCCCCACTGTGAACAGTGCCACTCCTGAGCAGGTGGCCCTGGTTTATATAAAGAAGGCAGCTGAGCAAGCCAAAGAAAGCATGCCAGTTAGCAGCATTCCCATGATCGCTGCTTCAGTTCCTGAGTCTAGGCTCTCCTTGGCTTCCCTTGATAATGAACCTATAATCCAAATAAACCCTTTCCTCCCAAGGTGTTTCTAATCAGTGTTTTATCACAGCAGTTGAGAAGCAAACTAGAACATTTGCTAAAGAAAAAATTCAGCCAAGGAACCACCTGCTGGCCAGGTGACTTCTGGGTTTCCCAACTGGGGTGAGAAAGAGTCTCAAAGTCCTAGCACTCTGGGAGTTACATCTGTTCCTCCAACCCTCCTCCCATCAAAGCTGGAAGAACATTAAATACAGTCTTCTCATTGCAGCCATTGGGCATGTGGGATTTCTAGCATGATCATTGTAAAGTTTTGGGAAAGGTAAGAAAGAAATAGGCAAATATGATTGCAAGTGATCAGTCCTGGTGGAGAATTAATTAGCCTGCTGGTGACTTAGCAAGGCCCAAGAGTCAAAGTAGAAAGGTATTCCAAGTGGGCTATTAGGTAGCCTTGCCTTGCTGGGATCTGTGTACCTAATTCATAAAGTCAGAGTTCAGGGAACAGGGGGAGGGGCAGAAGCTCACAGAGGATGGGTAAGAATCATCTTCAGGCATCTGGGGTGAGTGTGGAATTTGTCCCAAAGCTGGATACATCTGTGGCCATTGTCCTCTCTACACAAGCTTCCAAAGACATACATACTGTAAGATCATTTAGGTACATCCAACCCAGAGATTGGAGAATGAAGGTAAAATGAGGAAGGCTCCATCCCTGCCATCTGCCTACAATTCCATTCCAAACATCAGAGGGCACCTTACATTAGAAAACTCAATCAACCACTTGCCTTCTCCAGGCCTCTGTGTGCATCTCTAGGATTTAATTGACAAACCAATGTCCCCATCCCTTCTGCCACATGGTGCTGCTATACCTGACACCACATTGTCAGCTTCAGAAAAGCCTTTCTTGAGATCGCCTTTCTCAATTTTTATCTCAGGGCCATAAAAGGAGTTGTTCTTTACAGCATCCTGAGGGTCAAAAGACAAAACTTCAGTAACATGGCCTTTGCAGGGAAGGGGTGATGGGAAAGTGGTTCTGACCAGAAAGAGAGGGGATTTCTGAATTGCTGCTTCTCTCTTCACAAATGTGTGTCTATGCTTTCATTCATAATCGTAAAGCATGCTCTACTGGAGCTCAGGGAATCATGTTCTGTATGTCTCCTTGATTGGAGATGGGCAGCTCTGAGTCTTCTGGAAAAGCAAAGACTCCCCAGAGTAACCAACTGCAGCTGAAATGTGGGGCAAGAGGAGCTCAGTTTGGCCATTAGTCGACTGAACCCAGGATGGTGAAACATAAGGTTTCCCAGGAGCATAAACTCTAGGGATGGAAGGAATTATAAAATCCATTTGCCGATGCCTCTTAACTTATGGTAGGATTGCATCCCAGTAAATCTATCATATTGAATATGTCATATGCTAACACGCTGAGTGAGCAGCATAGCTTCAACTGGCTGACCTTAAACAAATTCTGAAAGCCTATATTGGCTTACAGTTGGGAAAAACCATCTAGCACAAACTTGACTTTCAAGTGCAATGTTGGATATCATATGTGATTTGAATATTGTACTGACGGTGCAAAGCTGTGTGTTTGTGGGCTATGCTCATGCACCATTGGAAACCTGAAGAACTGATATAATTTAAACAGAACTGAGGGAAGCTGGGTGCCAACTGTAGCCAAACATTCATGTACTGCTCACACTGGAAGCTTCCTTCTCTAGAGGATCCTCCAAAGGAATGTCTGGGGATAAACGATGACTCCTCTACATGAGCAGCCCATTCCAGTTACCTCAATTGTGATGATGGCTGGAAGGTCTTCATAGGTGATTTTCACCTCTCTAGCAGCTCTCTGGGCATGTTCTGGGGTGTCAGCAACCACAGCACCAATGATGTGCCCAACACAAGTAACCTAAGACCAAGACAGGCTGTTAAAGAACATGAAGTTCCCCAAGAAGCAAAATTTTTTGGATATTCCAAAAAGGGCAAAAGTGGTCCCCACCCTTCAGTCAGAGCACATTTTTGGAATGCCCTCATGCCTTGCCATTCTCTGACCCTCCTCACTGAGGCCATGTGCCTCCTCACAAGATCACTGGCACCACAATAGAAAGAGATTTCAGCTTAGTGCCCGATTCTTGTATTTTCACTCTGGTAGCTTATTGAGAACATGCAGAGAAGATGATGTGGACAATGGCTGCCATTGTCCGTCATGAGCCAAATGGAAGGCATGGTCCCAGCATCTGTATGTCAATGGGGAGATGGCTTAGTGATTAAGGGCACTTGTTGCTCTTGCAGAGGATCTGGGTTCTAGTCCCAGCACCCACATGGAGGCTCACATCCTTCCATAAATCCAGTTCCAGGGAATCTTCTGACCTCTGCAGGTACTGGGCATGCATGTGGTACACAGATATATAAACAGGCAAAACACTCAGACACATAAAATAAAAATAAATTTTAAAATTTTTTTAAAGATGAAAACAGACTCGGGATAATGGCTAGATCTCAACTAACTAAATATTGGTCTTGTCTCTCAGCTTCAGTATCTTTCCACCAGACCACTTTCTTTCATGTCAAGCCTTCTCAAAATCCACACTTGTGTCTTACAACTTCATCTAGATCAGCAGTTCCCAACTGGTGCATCTCAACCCCTTGAGGGGGGATCATATATCTAATATCCTGCAATCAGATACCAACATTACAATTCAAAACAGTAGCAAAATTATGGCTATGCAGTAGCAACAAAATAATTTTATGATTGGAAGTCACCACAACATGGGGAATCTTATTAAAGGGTTGCAGCGTGAGGAAGGCTGAGAAACACTGTTCGAGATGCTCCTAAGCTGCAGGTCACAAACACTGGTTGAGACATGATGACACCAGTTTTCAATTTATAGTGATTATTGCTTCCCTTTAATGACACGTGCTTGTACATGCTCATGTGTATGTGTGTGTGCACATGCTTGCGGAGGTCAGAGGTCAGCATCAGATATCTTCCTCAGTTGTTCTATACCTTATTTTTGAGACAGGGTCTCTCACCAAGTCTGGAGCTCAGAGATTGGCTAGACTGACTGGCCAGTGAGCTTCAGGGATCTGCCTATCTAGATTATATATGAGTGTCACAACAGCTTGTGTTTTACATGGGTGCTGGGGATATAAACTCGAGTCTTCATGTTTGCACAAGCACATAAAAAGACCAAGCATCTCCTACAGAGCTCATAATGGATCTCCTGCATGGATAATTTTAATCAAATACTCATCAGAAAATAAATGAGTAATAGTGATTATATAGCTGATCATATTAAGATGCAAGGTTTTCTAATAACAAGCAACGCTTGACATGCAAGCCTCTGGAAGTTACCTCTGAAAGACCAATAAATACAGGCCTAACTGGTTCTGCAGTATTGACCTGTTTGTACTTAGTTGACTCTAAAATGTTGGAGTACTCCTGGGACTCTAGACATTGATAAAGTAATTTGTTCTTCTACCAAACACTTTATGTATTTTCTTTCATAAATGCCGTTGGAGTCCTTGTGTTTGCAGGGTTTCATCCTTTGCTTTCACCCTCACAGTAATATTTTTTTAAATAGTGATTAGCCTTCAGCAACACCTACTCGAATCTAATTTGCAACCTTTAATCAGTATTGGAATTATAAAATGAGCATCTGGGAGCTATCCAGAGATTGAAGCATAAGGAGTTTTGTAGCAACTGTCTTCAGAGCTTGGAGATGTTATTATTGCAGTTTTTATATACTTGAAATCAGTAAATGAACTCTCATAAGAGTGGATTGTCTATACCTAGTGGTGGGATTTTGAGCTCTTTCCTAGTTAGTTTATTTAATGTACTCTTATTTTCTTGTAAAAGAGATTAGCACTAGACATTACAATCCTGGTTGTTGACTCATATATAGTCACCAGCCTTGTTCTCCTGTCATTTTGGCACAGTCTCCTATTATGCCAGAATAGTAGTCATCAATTAAATAACCAAATAACATATCCTGTTCCTTTGTGGATTATCCCAAATACTGACCAATTACATGATGACCACACTAGATGCAATATTAGGAATTTGGGACAATGAGTACACATTAAAACCATTGTATTTATTCCAGTTATTTCTGATGACAAGTTCAAATATACCTTATCAGTTGCAAAGACAGTTTCATCGTTGAAAATGCCAGTTTCATTACTACTAGGAATATCTTCTTTAGTGAGGAAGCAAACAAACCCTGGCACCTTCTTGGCTTCTGAAGTGTCTATGGACCTGGGGAATAAACAGAGTGAGGAGCCAGGTCAGCAAACTAAGGCAGGAGACACATCATCTGGCCTGAACAGCCTGTCTCATTCAATTATCCTTCCTCTACCCGCAGTCCTCCCATCTCTGTCCTCTTCGCTTTAGATCATAACTTATTTCTATCCTATTCTGAAAATGATGATTGAGTGCCTTCCACAGTGAGGCTATTGTGCCAAATGCCACAGGGGACATAGGGTGGATAAGATGACCACGTATCAGATGTTAGTCCTAGTCTGGACTCCAAGTACAGGGAGCCTTATCAAAGAGAGCAGCAATAACTCTGGAAGGCTCTAGTTAAAATATATCTCACTGGAACAAGCACTTTGGGACTTAGGCTATGCCATGGATACAGTGGCTTTGGACATGTACTCACAGACAATTTCATGCATTAATAGTGCTGTGCCTATATCAGGGCATCCTACACACAATTAGGCAATGCTGACCTAGAAAGATGATGCTGCAGTTGACCAAGTTTAACAGACTACAGAGCAGAGGCAACTCGGGTAAAGTTCTAGGAAGTGCCTTGCAAGAATCATCTCTGAAACAGTTAATCCTCATTTAAAAGAAAAACCAAAACAAAAAAGCAATTACCGTTATCCCCATATTACAGTTAAGGAAATGAAAGATTGGGAGAGTCAAGTAATTTGTCCAAAGTCACCCAGCCAGAAAGCAACGTATCTGGGATTAGAACCAAGAGCAGCGATGAGGATGCCGCCAGGTAATGAAACTTCACCCTTCCAACCCATCCATTCACACACTGATGGGATGGGGGATACTGGAGTGTAGACAATATGAGTCATGGCACTGTTAACATGGGCTCAAGACAAGTACCAAGCAAAAGGACTCACCTCTAGCCCTGGCTGTCAATTAACTGAAATACTTCCCCCAAGGCCTGGAAAAGTTGATTACCTCATTAGGTATTTTGTATCTAGCTCACCATGATCTAGGTTAGGAACCCCAGCAAGGAAAGATTGACAGGGAAGCCCGGGTCTGCCCCAAGGCAGGGCCTGAGAGAGAGAGATTCCTGGGTATTCTGCCCAGCCACAGGCTATGTCCAGTGCCACCAGAAGATGAAGCTCAGTGTCTGACTATAAACATCCCGAGGTGTCATAGCGGCAGATCCTAATGCTCCTTAGTCTCAAACATAGCCCCTACCACCTGCCAATCACACGTCTGGGGCAAGAAGCTCCTCCTGCTTATGCCTTAGTTCTCTGCTGCACCTGCCTACAGGTTTGTTGTGAAGAGTAAGTTAAGGGGTGGGGGAGTGTCCTTCTGTTTGCTATGAATATATGTTTCTCTTATTGGCTGCTGAATAAAACACTGATTAGCTAATAGCCAAGCAGGACACATAGGTGGGGCTACCAGAGGAGAATTCTAGGGAGAGAAGGCAGAGAGAAGCTGCAAGAGAAACACCATGTAGCCACTGAAAGAGTAAAATGCTGGAGCATTCTCTGGCAAGATAAGACCACGTGGAAACACTTAGATTATTAGAAATGGGTTAATAATTAAGAGAGAGCTAGCCAATAAGAAGCCTGAGCCATTGGCCAAACAGTTTATAATTAATATAAATCCTTGTGTGTTTATTTGGGGCTAAATAGCTGTGAGACCAGGCAGAACCAAAACTCCATCTACAAATGAGCCAATATATGTAAAATGTGTAAAACTAGGTGGTAAGCACCAGGTGCTATCTATGTTCAGTGTTAAGCACTATGTTTACCATGACTGTTGCTTTAGTAGTAATTCTTGCTGATTGGCTTTTAGTATCTAACAGGTATGGCTGTTCTCTGCTAGGTGTGCTGTGTAGACACATTTGGGAGCCCTACAAACACCCTGTTACAAACTCCAAAGCAGATAGGGGTCTCAGCAGCTACACCTGCCCTGTAGCTCTTCCAGGATCCAATCCCAGCTTTGTGGAGCTAAGGCTAGGTTCCTTCCTATAGTGTCAGCTACATTTTTTTTTTAAGTTCTGCATGGTTCAGCCCAAGCTCTGAATGTAAGTCTGACCTGGTCCTGTTAGGAGCTTGTCATCTACACTCAGGGCTTTTCAGGCCAAGGGTGACCTCCCTGCTCAACTCCCAGACTGTCCTCCTGCCCTCTTCCCCTCCCTCCAGGAGAACTTCAGATACCATTTGTGGAGCCTAAGTCTTCCTGCTGCTCTCTGATGAGTTTACCAGGACTTCCTGCCTCTGATCTAGGACAGGGAATCCTCAAGGGGCCTCCATGCTTCTCACAGACTCCCTGGGAGACAATACTCACGTGATCTTAGCATGGGCCCGGGTGCTGGTGACCAGCTTCAGAGACAGCTCGTTCTCATATCTGGGAATGTCGTCGCAATACACAGCCTGTCCTGAGGCCTGCATTTCAGCAGCCAGGTGAGGGAGGGGCCGGCCCACCATGTCCTCCTCAGACTGATCCTTTGGCACCTCCTGAAATAATATGGTCACTAGTCAGGCTTTGGAGGACACTGTTCCTCTACCAGGCCCATGGGACACTGAAAACTAGGGAAAGCCAGAGGGTACCTAAAAAGTCACTGGCAAGGTACTCATAGTATAAACATATGAAGAAACAGCAAAAGAAGCTAAATATGCATTAGCTGAAAATTGGGTTATACTGTATCTGTACAGTGGAATAGTATGCAACCATTAAAACATACTTTTGAAGAATTTAAAACAAAAGAAAGAATGCTTATATTAAGCATAAAACATTCTATATGTGTGTATGTTGATTGATTTTATAAAAAATAGCACATGCTGCTAACATCAAGTATGTTTATCCACATAAGCAGAAGAAAAATAGAAATAAACAAAAATACAATGACTTTCTCTTGGAGGTGAGATTTTCAGGTGACTTTTATTTCCTTGTTCATACTTTACTGTAGTTCCCAGAATGTTTTATTAACTTTATAATCAATTTCTATCTTATTTGTTTTTCAGAGTAGTAAAGCGTCTAATACTTACTGAGCATTTTTATGAGCCACAGACTTTTAAGTGGTCTAATTTTATTTTTTGTTACTAGGGATAGATCCAAGGTTTTATCCTTGCCAGGCCAATGCTCTAGCACTGGGCAGGCAGCCCAGCAAACACACTTCAGTCCTCCCTCTCCTGCATACTGTTAAACAAGTCCATCATTAGCCACTTGTGTACCTAATTGACTTTCCTAAGAAGCACAGAGGTGGTTTGTCCAAGGTTACAGAATAAAGACAGGACAAACTTTGGATTCTGATCAGGCAGCCATGCCCTAGAGTTCATCTGTGGGCCACCAACTTTCGGCTCAGTAAATTGCAGCCAGTGTTTGATTCTATAAATAGTTACTGAACTTATTCATTTGAATGGTTTGTGTTGTTTTTAAGAGACAGAGCCTCCTGTTTCCTGGGTGGTACTCCAATTTTCTATGTAGCTGAAGACAGCTTCAAACTCCTCCTGATCCCCCTGCTTCTACCTCCCAAATGCTGGGATGCCAGGGATGCTCCTCCACAGCTCTTTTCTGTGGTTCTGGGGACTGAATGTAGGGCCTAGTGCATACACAAGCACTCTACCAACTGAACTGTACCCCAGCCCCTCATTCATTTATAAGTTTACAGCTGTTTTTGCTACAGTGACCACTTACACATGATAATACACTGTTATGGCTTGCAAAATCTGAAATGTGCTGACATTTCACCTAGTACATCCCCAAAACTTGTTAGAATGACGTCTTTTTTTGCATATGCTCATCCATACATGCATCTTCAAGAAGACTTTTAGATTGGCACATTAGGGGTCAGGAAAGACAGAATAGATTTTTCTTTTCCCTAAGGAACAGATGTAGTTTAGCACCCAGCCCTAAGAGAGAAACAGGCAAACAAGGACAAGAAGCAACAACACAACCCTGGTGCTCATCCCTGGATGTTCAAGCACAGGGTGAGGGACGGGAAGCCTCTGCATGCCATTCAAGTTAGTCATTTGCCAAAGCTCAGCCATGAGCCATCACATGTGGCTGTGGGGGCCCTGATATTAAACATGCCATGTGTACTCACTTGGAAAAGCTGGACGTTAGCTGGAGGGTCCTTCTGAAAGAGCAGAGTGGCACTGGCAAAGGTGGGGTCCAGCTTACCACACACCTGTGGAAGTGAGGTAACAGAGGAGGCTAGGACTATGTCACATTGTTTTCCTCCTTCCATCCACAAGTAATGAAGATGATGAGTCTTCTCCCATCCCCTCATCCCCAACCCCCATCCCATAGTCCCCCATCCCCCATCCCCTCATCTCCCATCCCCTCATTCCCCATCCCCATCTCCTCATCCCCCCCCATCTCCTCATCCCATCCCCCATCCCCTCATCCCCATCCCTTCATCCCCATCTCCTCATCCCCCCCATCCCCTCATCCCCCACCCCCTATCCCCCATCCCCTTTTTCCCCATCCCCATCCCCATCCCCCATCCCCTCATCCCCCATCCCTTCATCCCCCATCCCCCACCCCCTCATCCTAGAGTTTCGAGTATTATGCCAGATCTTTCTCAAAATTCAAATGTGGGCTCTTGGGACTCAGTGTTCAATAACCATACCAACTACATCCCCAGCCACCTTGATCCTGTGCCCTGAATGCCTACTACCTTCTCCTATACCTCTGACTTTCCACATGTATGCAACCTGCTCTTTGTTGGAATATCACCCCACCCCAAGCCTTCCTTAAAGTCTTCCTTATTCCTCATTACTCTGGAAGTATTTAATAATATGGAAGACAGTCTCTATATTACAAGAAGAGCAAGCTGGGGTATAAATCCCTTTACTAATCATGATTCTAAATCTGCCTAGAAAGTGATACCTACAGGCCCAAAGACAGGCTTGAGGTGGTGTCACTGTCCCCAGGTTGTCTTGACCCTGCTCTTCTGCTCTCAGATGATGAAAGGGGAGGAGCAACTTTGCCATCCAGCCCAGCCTGCTGAGTCCCCAAACAGTGCTGAAGAGACTCTGCCCTATACTCACATTCTCAGGGTTCACTCTGCCCAGCTTCTGGAGTACCGTCAGGTAGAACTTGAAGAAGAAGCTGAGGGTGAGGGTGCGCCGGAACTCCACCATACCACCAGGGGCATTGGGGGCCAGGTGCAGCTCCTCGGCCAGGCCAGCACACACATCCTGCAGCAACTCCTCATTCCAGGACCTGGAAGAGAGCAGAATGTGGGCTTTCTTCCTCCCACCCATCTCCACCACTCAGTGTGGAGTGTAACACCCAAGGCCTGTGCCAAATAAGCCTGGGTTCAGGCTTTGACTCAATGCCATGAATTGCACAACTGCAGGCAAACTATTCTGCCTTCTGATGCCTTGGTCCCCTAATCATAGATAGTTGATAGATAGACGATAGACAGATAGATAGATCTAGATAGATATCTATATAAATAGATATTATTTTTTTAATTTTTGAGATTATAATATAATTACATTTCTTCCTTCCTTTTCCTTTCTCCAAACCCTCTCATATAGCCCTCCCCACTCTCCTTCAAATTTATGTCCCCTTTTCTCATGAATTGTTATTGCATGCATATATATATATATATATATATATATATATATATATATATATATTCCTAAATATAACCTGTTTGGTTTATATAGTATCACTTGTACATATTTTTTTAAATCCCAAAAATAATAGTTACTTTAGGTTCTTATAATGTACTAGGCAATGTTAACATTACAGTAGGGAAAAGTCTAATGCCCATTTTATCACTGAGAAATTTTGGCATAGAGGGACTAATTAATAGGACTTCTGTTCCTCATCTGGTTAGTGGTAGAGCCAAGGAATCAAATTTCAAGGTCTCTCTTCTATGTAGTCATTGTAAGGATCACTCACATAAGATAACACTGATGAAGCACCTGGCATAACTGCTGCCATGTGGCAGCCCAGTAGGATTAATAATAAGAATGTGAATACCAGTGGTAGTGGAAATAATAAAAGTAACAGTAATACTGATAGTAGAGATAATGGTGACACCGCCAGCAGCAGCAGTAATACTCTTGGTTGTAATACTTCTAATGGCCATAAGCAGCATGGTGGTAACCATAGTTACAGTAACACTGGGGACCAAAGCAGAAATAGTAGAAAGCAGTGGCATCAGTAAGAATGGCACCAAAGATGCTGCTACTATAGAGTTGGTAGTAGTGATGGCAATAATGCTACTATCGGTAGTAACAGTAGCAGCAGCTGTGACAGCAGTGTAGTGGGAGTAACAGTGATGGCAGAAAGTAGCCATAGTAACAGCATCAGCATGCTGCTAGCAGCAACAGCATTAACGGTACTCACAGCTTGTAATGGTGCCAACAGCACTAGCAGTAGGAAGAGGAGTAGCAGCAGTAATGCTAATAAAAATAACCCCTACCATAGGGTTACCAATGTCTGTATTCACAATAATAGATTGAGAATAGAAGAGCCAGTGGCAATAGTCGTGGGAGCAATAGTAGTAGATACTTCCACTGCAGTCATTCATTAGAATGAATGACAGCAGCTGTGCGACCAGCAGCAGCTGTAGTCACGACTGAAGCATTAGAAGCATCGCCAGAAGGAGCAATGGCAATAGCAGAAGCAGGAGCAGCCATAGTAACATCCCAGCAGCCAGTGGGGCAGTGCAGGCAGCTTACCTGGAGAGCTGCCTGGGAGTGGTCTTGAGGGCTGAGATGGTTCTGTCGGCCATCCCTCCATAACAAAGGGACAGTTCCTGCACCTCAGTGGTCCCTGGCTTGAACAGGACTCTCATGCCACTAGTCACCTTGGCAATGTCATCTTCTCTTCGGGAGGCCTGCTTGAAGGCTGAGAAAAACTCACCCTAAAAAAAAAAAGAAAGAAAGAAAGAAAGAAAGAAAGAAAGAAAGAAAGAAAGAAAGAAAGAAAAGAATTGACATTCTGCACAGTTTGCAAGCATAACAAATGGCCAGCATGAAATATAGGGACTATTAGACAGAAGGCAGGAGAGGTAGGGAGGATGTGTCTGTGCCTTGTAAATCAGTGGGAAGCAAAGACAAGATATATTCTTAGACTACATATTTGCAAGTTCCAGGTTACATTCCCAGAAGCAGCAAAGGATCAGGACTCCCCTGCCAGTCAGGTGACTGGGGGATGGGATGGTGTCTACAGAACAAACAGCTGAAGGAGAAAGATAACCAGAAATCCATCCTGGTGTCATATCAGAACCCACTGGTCCCTCCAGAGACCTCAGTGAGAACTCCTTGGCATGCTGCCTCTCCAGCTGGGACAGGGAGATGTGGTACAGGCTGTGACACCACCTCTCCTGTGGCTCCCAGATGTCTGTAATGTGTCCCTCCCACCAGCGTGCTGCAGATAGAGATCCTTGTCCCTGTGAGCCTGGGTCCTGCTATGAGGCAACTGTTGCTTCATGCTAGAAGCATGCTTCTCTTCTGCATCTGAACCACATCTGTTTCTATGGAGAGGAGGGTAATATGAATCACTTTCCAGGAAAAAAATTCCTGTGCTATCTGCCTTCCACGTTGTGTGCTCCTCAGGTCACCCTGCTTTGTGGTCACTCTGGGTCTGCATATTTATATTAACATCAAAGGTCCTTTGTTCTGAAGGAGCCATAGAGACTCCCAGGTATCATTCTTGGGCACTGACTTGGCCTGGAGCACCTTGCCCCGAGCTTGAACTGTTCTAAAGCAGACAGTGGTTCCGTGTGTTCACTCCTGGGGCCACACTGGTGCCACCAGCTGTCCGGGTACCAGTGCCCTTCTTGATAAAACTTTCTAGTTCACAGTATAATGTCTCCTCTCTCTTATCAAATGATAGATTTTCTTAAAAATAAAATCTCTGAAAAATAAAAGCAGAGCCATATGAAGCCTGACTCTATCCCCTGTCCCTACTCAATTAAAAAGAAAATTAGTGATCTGTGAAATTCAGAATTCTGAGAGTCGTTGCTGAAAATAGTCTATAAACACAAGCTGGAAAATCATTAGGAGGCCACCTCAGGGGCATAATTGCTCAAATTGAATTAGCATTCTCATTAAGGAGGTCAAAATCTGCAAGGATGAACCCTTCCCACACGAGCTGAGCACTTCCTGTAACCCGTAGCTGTCCTGACAGCTGTTTTGCTGGCCTCGCCTAGAACATTCTTGTAATGTGTCTATTGTGGATGTGTTCTCAATTGGTGACTGCTGAGAAGAGAGAGCTACAACAGGTCAAGCCCCCCCACACACACACATCTGTCCAAACAGGTGAGTAAAGCTGCTCACAAAGCCAAAATCCAGCAGTGGCTAGCCAGAGTGAGGTCAGTGCCAAAACCTTAGCAAGTCCAAGGTCAGCCATGGGGGTCTCACCATAGCAGCTTCTACACTGGCATGCAGGACCTATACACTTGAACTTGGGAAAATAACATTACTGGCACAAGGCAGGAATACCAAAAAGACAGGAATGTGAGCTACTGGTTGTTGATCACCATTGACTTCCATACATCTACCAAAAACCTCATGAGTTTGGTCCCCTTCAGTCTTCCCTATAGTCTCTACAGTAGGTAACATTGTGCCTACTTTACACAGAGGGAACAGGGGCTCAGACAGATGAGACAAGCCCCTCTAGGTCCCATGTCTGACTGTTGAGTCCCATAGTCCATGCCCTGCAACTTCTCCTTGTCCAGAAATGATAGGGCTGCTTCATCAAAGGCAAAGTTAGTGAGAATAGATCAGTGTTAAAGTTAAGAGATGCTAACTATGGTTCTGAGACTATCTTTGGCTCCTTATCTGGAGTCCAACAGTGGAATAGTTTGGGCAGAGCCTGGAGCAACTCCCACTGTCTTACCTCCCGGCTGTAGGGGATCTCAATGGACAGCAGTATCTCCTCTGGACTGAGCAGAGTTCTTCTGTAGCCAGGGAAGAAGGTATGGTCCATCCGAACAGTTCTCTTGGTGCCTATATGCAGAAGAGACAATGACAGCCACATGTGGGTGAGGCTGGGGATACACTGGGAGCAGAGGACAGTCATGGGGGGGGGGCAAGTTCCTCTCTGTGCTCTCTGATGCCATGGTCAGAGGAAGCACCTGGCAAAATTGGAACTGAGTTCCCTTCTGAGGCCCTTAAACAGCGTGTTCTCATCAATGTCTATCATCTTTTTTGAGGGAAGGATGCACTGGTCTGTGGTACATGTCATTCTATGGTCTAACTACATCTGCCAGGGCCAAGCTCAGACAGTCATGCAAAGTCATTGAGTGTGAAGTAAGAATAAGGGCAAGAAAGAGTTGTGTCACTCCCCTGTTCACGGTCCTCCACCAAGATAGCTGACAAGGATTGCCTTTGGGTAGCTGGCATCTAGGAACTAGATTTCAGAAGGATTCCTACCATTTGGGTAGTGTGGCATATGTAACTTGGGTGGTAAGTCTCTAACAAGCTTTTCTGGTAGATAGTAGTTCTCCCATGTTGTCACAATTCATTGCAGAGGAAATTATCATATATTCTGGCCCCAGCCCACCCTCATCCAGGTGGCCAGTTAACTGTGAATCACCTACAAAAGACTACAGAAATGAATGTGGAGGTTTCAAGAGAATGAAACGAGAACTCCCATATGACAATATCCCTTCTGGCCAACACCCATGTTTATTGCTGCTCTATTTATAACATCAAGGAAATGGAACCAGCCTTGAAGTCTATCAACAGCTGGATGCTTAACAAAAATGTGATACATGGAGAAAATGGAACTTTAATTGGCCAAAGTGGAATTACAAAATTTGCAAGAAAATGGACAGAATTGGAAAACAACATTTTAAATGAGGCAATCCAGGCTCAGAAAGACAAACACTGCAATTTCCCTCTTCTGAAGTGCCCAGCTTCTAATGTTATATATGTGTGCTTTGAAGAGGCTAGGAAATTAGGAAGGGACCCATGATGATGAGCAAGGGCCTTTAAGGGACCAGGGTAAAATAAGTAAAAGAAGACATGTGATATAAAGTAGAAGGGGAAATATTGGGGGTAAAAGGTTAAAACGAGGACAGGGTGGGGGACAGGAAGATGGAGGAGAGGCCCAACCAAAGCTAATATGTATGAAAATGCTGTAAGAAAATCTGTTACTTTGTATACTAATTAAAAATATTAAATTTAAAAAATAAAATAAAGAAAAGATGCTTAACTCTCTCAGCCCCTAGTGTGAATTGATTCCACTGCAACTTCTATGAATCCAAATCTTAAAGCACTGGGGACCACCGAACTGGAGGCTTTGTTTCCCTAGAAAATTACCCAGGTAGTAAAACTTTCCTCCTGCAAGCCATTCTTTCTAGATCTCTGCCTCAGGGGCTCACCTCTAGACACGAGGGTCAGTTTGGCTCCACTGGCCATGAACACCGGGTTGAGATCAGAGATGGGGCTGGCGGTGATGATGTTTCCTCCAATGGACTGGTGAGAACAAACAGAGAGTGGTGAGAGCTGCTCAGACTCCTGCATGCAGGGCAGGAGGTTACAGTTGTGACAGGGGGCACTGGAGGACCTGACTGCCTGAGCAGCCCAGTGAGACACGGTCATTCAAGGAAACACACAAGCCTGAAATCAAAACACTTGGGATGTGTTCTCAGCTCAGAAACATATGTATGCATCAGTAAACTGAGGCAGGCTCTTTCTAAATGTTTTCCCTCACCCACCTTTTTTATGCTGGAAGGACTGAGGTGAGCTATTGCAGAGGCTGTAAAGAGCTAGGAAAATGAAACCCAAGATAGAGATCAAGGAGAAAGAGGACAACTCAGAGATGAATAGTTGGCTGCTTTCGGATCTGAACTTTCTGGCAGTGTGACAAAAACAAGTAAATGGAACAAGAATCAGATAGAGGTTCTTGTTACCAAAACCAAGGAGGAAAAACAGTGTGAACTGAGAACAAAACCTTCTCAGAAGCACGCTTAGGAGAACTTGGGGACATAATGGCACTTTCTGTATCTGCGTTCCTTCCTCTGAAACCAGAGGTGGCACGTTCTTGGGCAGGGTAGGGGAGGTGGAAGTGTACTGTTTTGTTCTGTTCCAACTTTAAAGGCAATTTTCAAAGAATAGAGTGGATATAGAACATTGTCTCCCAATACCATAAACTATATGAATCCCAAATGGAACAAGAACATGAATGATACCATCTACAAACTAGAAATATCATGGCTGCTCATAAGACTTGACAGAATGATCAACAAATGGGCCCTTTCCTCCTTCAGAGGGAGCTCTGCCTTTGGTTTATCCCTAAACTCTGAAGGGACCCAGATCTGGCTACTCTCTGACATGTCTCTTATCCACTTGCTGAGAATCTTGACCAACTTGAGAAAGAGGGAGGCAGGACACTGTCTCTCCAATCTGGAGGGAGAAGTGTGAGTGTTTCTCAGTGGCCCACAGACTACCTTCATGACTGGTACCCAGAGACATACAGAAAACCCAATCTCTGGGCTCTACCTCTCCCCTCTGTCTATGACCGAAGGACTCACCGCCACGGACTTGACCTGCTTGCCAGCGAACCAGCGTAGCTGCTCCAGCACACCTCTGAATACTTCTGTCTTTTGTTCTGAAAGATTATTGACTGCCTCTGTCAGGACATTTTCTACCAAACTAAGGGGGCAAGCAGCTCCAAAGGAGATTCCTGTGGATATATGCCAGAAATAAAGTCACTCCTGTGAAACCTGAACCAGGTTGAAGCCAGGCTTCCATATTTATGGGGCCCAGAGAAGGGACTTAACTAATGGACTATGCTCATATATTTAGATCCTATAATCAACACATTTTCCTGTAATCCAGTAGTTCTCAACTCAAAAAATAAAAAGCAATACCTCTGGAGGTAAAGTTCTGGCTTAAAGGAAGAAAAAAAAAAGCACACAAACACTATAATCCCCATCTCTCTAGTTCCATCTCCATGTGATCCAGTGTGTCATCAGGACCAAAGACAACACCAAGATTCTTACAGCCTCTTACTAACACTAACCACATATACTCAGTGGGGGAAAGTGATGAGGGTCACGTCCTTCCCAGCTCACCCCTGCCCCTGTACCAGGTGGATTCCAGGAGAAGCAGAGGGGAGCCTTACCCTCAGGCCCATGTGTCACTGAATTCAGTTCAGGGATCCAGGCTGGGCAGACCATCAGAGGAAATAACATGTTCTTAAACTTCATTTCAATGCCTTTGAAAATTAAGAAACCTGGGTTAGAGACCTTAGCAGTTTCCCCACATCACACACAGGGTGCATGGCCCATTTAGCACCAGAAGGAGGTTTAGATTTAGGAAACAGAACAAATGACGGGGTAGAGGAGGGGGGCGGGTACTGTCAGTCATAATCTCTGCCTTTCTCTCAAAAACAAAAGAAAATGAACTCAGATTCACTGCAATGCATTTGTGTTGTGTAATAGCATTCAAAACCATGGGACATTAAGGAATGCCCAAAATTCTTCCAAGCACTTTATATTTGAATTTATTTGTTACTCCTAATAGCCCTGTGAGGGACTGTAAGTTTCTGTTTATAGATGTGGAACCTGAGGTGCAGAAATGTTCAACTTTGTAACGAATGGTTATTTATGTATATGTATACAATGGAATCATGTGTATTCCTTGATGTACATGTAAATATCAGAGGACAGCTTTCAGGAGTTGGTTCTCTCCTTCCACCATGGGTCCTGGGGATAGAACTCAGGTCATCAAACTGATGTATCCAGTGTCTTTTCCCCCACTGAACTATCTCACTAGCCTCAAACGTTTTGCTCAAATCCACAGCTAAGAACAAGCCGTTGATAGTGATGGGGTGTAATAACAAAAACATCTAAGCCTGAATTTAAAACAAAAGAAGAAAATTAGACACAAAATGTCAAATCTGTCTTCCAATTTCCAATGTTTCTGTATGGGTTCCTCAAGGTGAGTGACTTTGCAAGGTTGCACCATTGCCCAGTTTCTGTCTCTACCCCAACTAATCACTAGAAGCCTCTGCTGATGCTACCCCTCTGCTCCCTGGGGTCCAGATGATATACTGGCCCTCTCAGTCTTGCCAATAGGATAGCAGATGGGGAGAGTCGAAACAGAAACCCCAGACTCTCCATCTTGATGTGGCTGAGGATTTCAAAGGACAACCCAGCCTTAGAAGTCCATTCCCAAGACAGGACAGGGACTGATGTGATCTTAGTAAGAATTTTTCTACACTCACTCCCTTTACACCCCACACTAGTTGCAGGTAGGTGTTTACTTTGTGTGGGTGTGTGTATAAGGAGGAGGGATAGAATAGCTTGAGAAATTATTTCTAATTCTAATCATAAGTTTTCACTATATATAACACAGAACACTGGCTGAGTCATGGAGAGGAGCATGTCCAAAGTCAAAACATCCCCAAAGATCCTTCTAGCCACTTTAAACCATGCTACCCTTAGCCCCTAGAGCTCTAGTTATGGAGACAAAGGCCTGAGAGCCACAACCATACGGACAACAAGAGCATCAACCACCATGAATGCTGCTGAGCCACAGCCTTCAAAATCACACCACAGAGACATGTCTCATTCCCTAAACACTGAGTGTCACAAAGCTACAGATAGCAGCCTCTGTATCCTATTTGTGCTTCTGAGGACAGGGTCAGTACTATGCTGACCTGTCACTGAACAAACAAAGCTCTCCTCTCTGGGCTGAGGATACAACCAGAATCTAAGGAGTTGATCTCCTTCAGAAACCAGAGCAGATTTCAAACAGCTGCTTTGATTTCTTAAGCATGGTGTGTCAACCACCTCAACACATACACTACACTACACATATATACATGTACACACACATAATATATACATGCATACATACATATACATACACTAAACAGAGATCCTCTGAGCTAACCTTCACTGTGCTGTGAACTTCTTGGATTTCACTAGGTTTGATATGCAGCAGAACATATACCAGCCAAGCAAGGTTTAGAAGTGGAAAGAGGATAACAGGGATCTGAGCCCTCTACCCTTGCTCTTGTCTCATGGAACACCAGGACTGGGAGTATACAACCTTAGCCTCCCTGGCCTGTTCAGCTATTGTGGGTCCTAGACCCAGATGATGGCAGGGTCCATACAACATAGCCACCCTTGGACATCTCTCCTTTGCCCTATTACATCATCCCAGAAAAGGAGAGAAGAAAAGGCATTTATAGATCCTGGGGTGATTAGTCAGCAGGTAAGAACACTTTATTGCAAGCAGAGTCCCTGGGTGCAAATCCCCAACAACCATATAAAGACCAGGAGTGGTTACAAATACCAATAACTCCAGTGCTGTGTGGGGCTTGCTCAGTTTAGGTCCAGATTCACTGAGGATCCTGTTTCAGGGTTATAAGGTACAACACGAAAGAGTAGTACATTCCCTTTGGCTACTGAATGTCCACATGTCTCTCTCTCTCTCTCTCTCTCTCTCTCTCTCTCTCTCTCTCTCTCTCTCTCTCTCTCTCTCTCTCTCACACACACACACACACACACACACACACACACACACACACACACACACACATTTATAGACCTCTAGTATTGATCAGACATTGGTCTGGACACTTGGCTAGCATTTTTTCCACCCCTTTTAGACCAGGAAATCTGTGAGGCAAGGAACTTTTCCTCTTAGATCTTTCTGTGCCTAATTCTTCCCAGAGATGGGAAGGGTCAAGGTTGGCACTCCAGGGATTTTCATGGAGAAAATCAGCAAGTGTATGGTATCCAAGCAGCCTTCTGAGACATGATACCACCCCATACACAAAATGAGAAACCAAAGAACCTTTCCTAGGATACACAGGAAGAGACTGAACCAGGTCTCACTGGCTCCAAAGCCAATGTCTTGGGAGTCCATATGCCCTGAGCTCAGTGGGTTCTCAGTGAGCAGTCAGTGAGGCAATGTGTAGAGAGCAGAGGGGACATTCTGGAAGAGAGTAGAGGGACCACAAGAGCCCAGCAATGCCCAACGGTCCCCATGCATCCTTACCTATCTCCGTGTTCCCCACCACCAGCTTGGCATCGGGGTGCTGAGCTTTGATGTCGAGCAGTTCCCCCAGGGTTGAAGCCTGGATCCAGGTCACACGCTCCCCTTCAAAACGCAGCTGCTTCTGCATAGTGTCTTTCAGCCTCTGGGAAGTATAGTTAGCTTACTATACTGTCTCCTTCTTATCAACATTCCCCAGAGGAATCATGTTAAGTCTATGGTGAGGTCAGCCTGTTTACTGGCCTGTCGAATGCCGAATTGAGAAGGAAGAAAGAGTACATGCCAAGGGCAAAAGTGAAGTGGGTTACATACAATATCTGTTTGGCCCTATTCAGTACATCATAGCACCCTTCAGAAGAGCTTGGTAAGAGGCACTTTGAGCCTTGCTGCTACAGCTGAAAGAACAACCTGAAGATCAAGGTGATGGTACCTCCCAAAAGCTACCTGCTATGAGGAGCCCAAACCAGAAATCTCAAGTTCCTGACACTGTCCTGCACTGTCTCCAGGAGGCACAGTGGACAAGGAATGGGAAGGGTTAAAGGTCAGGTGCTCAGAGAGCAGAGAGCATGCAGAGGAGGGCAGAATCTAGTAGATATGAGTGACACTTGGTGGGAAAAGAAATCCCAGGTATCTAACTGATGGTGTCTTCAAGGGTCCAGAGAATGATATGCTAATAGTGGCACTGGTAATCTATCCTCTGGCCTGTTGAACCACTGAGGCAGTCTTCAGCAGCCTCTGTCCCCAAAAAGCATGTGCCAAGAAACACTGGAGAAGGCTTGATTCTTTCCTTGCAATAAATATAAATGAAAATAAGAAAGTTAGCACTAGGATGTGTCTCCAAGATAGAACCTCAAGCCATGTTTGTTTCCTTTTAACATAGCCATGTCTCCTTTAAAGAAGTAAGCTGCTTATAGATGGACAAATAGATGGCTTGATGGGTTCACACATAGAGATAGCCAGGAGGTCCACAAATTGATACAGAGTGGATGCAGATATAATAATATAATCAACAAATACCATCAATGACAATGTCTGCTATTGATCATGTATTGCAGAGACCAGTGTCTATTCCTGTGGGGCTCAAAGTCCATCCAGAAACACAGACATGGGATCTGTAACCTTATAACACATGTAAGGAGAAGCAAAGGATGCTAAGAGAACATGTGATAGAAGGTCTTTACTTCCTAGAAATTGCAGAAAAAGGAAGGAGAACTAAGCTGAAATCTAAGATGAAAAGGTACAAAGTTCTCAGCATCCATGTAAACAAAATAGAACTCAGGGCTGGACTTCTCCCCAGCATCACCTACCAGCAACTCCGGGGGAAAGATGGGTTCTTGGGTGGGATCTAAAGGTTTGAAATCCTCTGGTTTGAATAAAGATGGTGAGGAAGCAACCTGCAAGGAAAGAGAGCAGTAAGTGGTAGATGCTCCCTGGCTGACCCTGTTCTTCCTCCAGGTGAACTCATTCCCAGGAAGAGGACAGTCAGCTCCTGGAAGAAGGAACAAGGGGGCCTTGCCAGAGAACCCAGAAGCATTGAGCACCATTGCACCTTCAACATCTGAATACCACTGCCTCTCATTGTTCCTTCTTCCTGCATCACTGAGGGGTGTGGAAAGAGTGTAGCAACTCCCCCAGATCTGAGACTGTCCCCCGCCAGGCTTCCAGAAACAGAAAGGCGTCATTACCATTTGGTCTTTCATCTGGTTCATGCAGCAGTTTGGGTTGTTTCCACTTCCTCCACAGCACCCACCATCCTGAAAAGATGACACATTCACATAAGAATAATAAAGCCCAGCTCTAGAAATCCCAGCCTGTATCCACAGAGACACATGGCCTATCCCGTCCAGTCTGCATCCATTTGGAGAGCTGAGGTCCCAGCCGCATGCTTACTTCACTAATGTGGATTAAGGAAGTCTTTGGAGGAACAGGGAAATTTTATTTTCAAGAAAATTTCATCATGAAAGCTGGGTTCTACTTTATATGAACATATGTTTTGCCCACTTTCCTTCTTCAGCATTGCTTCCTTAGGAAGCCCCTAAGGGAAAAAATCTTACCACTTCTTATAGAACTCTACTTTTAGATCAGCTGAGATTTATGACTCTTGGCTGGGAGTCTTGGCAACCCGGGTCTTTGTCAGACCCTATCCCAGATGCCCTACATCAGCACCAGTTTCAAAGATTCATCCAGTCCCTGTGCCCAATGGCCTCTGCTATTTACTATGCATTTCCTGCAGAAAGCTAAACACTGCACTCCTCTCTGTGGCTGTGCTCTGAAGAAAGAGCATGGGTCACCCATCACTTATGGAAAAGCACTTCCTCAAATGTCTCAGGGTGTCTGTAGCAGAGCATAGATAGAGTAGAGATTGCTGTCTCTCCCAACTGAAGGCTGCACATAGTGGGTTAAGTGTGTGTTCACCTAGCATACCCAACTCAAGAAGTCAGGAGAGTTTCCAAAATCATGAAGTGCATGCTAAGGGCAACTCAGTCTTCTAATGTAGTAGGTCCTGAAGGATCAAGATGGGGCCTTTCTGTATGTGAGTAAGGGAGGGTGGCTTCCATGCTGGCCTTTCTCCAAAGAGGAACTGCAACCTACCTTTGCCTCCAAAAGTTCCCAGAAGGCCATGGAGGTTGAAGGTGCAGCCTTTGATAAGAGGTAGCATGGCCAAGAGAAATATGTGCTGGTTCCTGCCCTGTGAATGTGCAGCTCTGTGTGCAGGGACCCTCAGCATCTCAGATGTGTCACTACAAACCAGACCTGCACACCAGACTATTCCACACACACACACCCATCTTGTCATTCTCTGTCCTTAGACAGGAAGAGAGATCCTTTACTGTCTCTCTCAGCTTTCTTCTTGGAGAAGGATTGATGAAGTTGCATTTTCAGACTTTCTGGAAGCAAAAGGAATTTGCATATAGTGAAGCATCACCTTATTCACCTGGCCTCCTTGAGGAAAGACATTATTCAAGCTGCTTTTTCCACACAACCAATGTGCCAACATGATACCACTTAGATCATTTCCTTGATAACTCATTGGTATATTATGCTATAAATTATTGTGATGTATAATAATGAGTCAATCAAGGTCTACCGAGGTGGAGTAAAGCTGACTTTTCCATCCACACCCTCCCAAGCTTTATGAGGTAAGCAAGAAGAGAATTGCCTAAAATACTAAAAGTCCTGAGAGAGACAAAAACCCTACTAACTTAGAATTCTGTACTCTGAGACTGGTTTATAAAAGTTGAACAGAAGAAAAGACACACATGTGTGATCTCAGTACTTAGGAACAGAATCAGGAGAATCACTGTGTGTCTGAAGCCAAGGGAGTGGTCGTGGGTACAACAGCCAAGTCAAGAAGACATAAAATATCTTCATGTAGAAGTTGGTCATGTTGGTACATGATTTTAATCACAGAACTCAGAAGCAGAGGCAGAAAGAGCTCTGTGAGTTTAAGGCCAGCCTGTTTTAAATAGTGAGTACCAGGATAGCTAGGGCTCTATAGAGAAATATTGTCTCAAAATATTGTCCCCCCAAAAGGAAAAGTCTTAATGTGTATGTAGATAACAGTAGGGCATCAAAAATTCCAAGATAAACTTTAAAATGTTTTAAACTGAACATAACTAAACATAGAGAAGTCAAGGTCAAATATTCGAATTGGAGACTGTAACACTATTCCATCAGAAATGGATAAATCCTGCAGATAGAGAAATCAGTATGGACATAGCTGAACACAACACCACCCTCCTGTTGCATGTAACCTTGAGAATTCTGAAACTGAAATAACACAAGTGAAAAGGTAAGTCATACTACTTTCTTGACATGTGCTAATTATAGACTGCATCATTAGTGCATTCTTTGTTCTAAAGAAAACATTTTTCCCACTTACCAGGCATTTATTCTCATTTTATGGGGAACAAGCTTTGTTGAAGCCAATCTATTGACTGTTTGTTGGGAACGTAGAGATCAAACCTCAGATTCATACTTAGTATCACAAAGGTTTACAAGTCAGGGTGAAGTCTGATTCAGAAGGGCCCTTCCAAGTCACATCTGATTATTTTTCTTTGGTTTATACATCTCCAATCAAGCATAAATGCCTGTAATGAGAGCAGTTACACCCCCCATCTTCTATTACTACAACAACAACCAAAGCTATGAAATAAAGATGTAGAGAAATTATTGAAGCTGAAGTCATGTTGTTAGGGTCTTAAAGGCTGAAGTTTCCATGGAAATGGTAGATAACATTGGACCTGATTTGCAGAATTCACCATCTGAAGTTTCAGGTACTCAGAGCAAGAGGTTATGCACGACCCTGCTGTCCAGGAAGCAGCCATGATGGGAATGATCTGGAGATTTTCCTAGGTCCCCTTTATTATCCATTTGATGTTTATTTTTCCATAGTCATTGCCTTTCTTTCACTTTGAATCAGCAATCTGTATTGTTTTATTCCTTAGACAGCTGGTTCAAAACGTATTGCTTTCATTGATTTTTTTTTTAAAGAACCAGATCTTGTTTTGTTGATTTTTCTCTATGGAATCCCTGGTTTCAATTTCATCAATTTTCTGCTCAAAATATTGTTTCTTTCCTTCTGCTTCTTTTGGATTTAATTTGCTCTTTTTTATTTTCCTAAGGTGGGACCCTACATTATTGATTTTTAGATCTTTTTTCTCTCCTAGATTTACATTCTCTGCTAGAAATTTCTCTCTAAGCAATTTGACAAAATATCTTCTTCAATTCCATTCAGTTCAAAAGATTTTTAATTTATTTGGGGATTTCTTCTTTGCCCCGTGTGTTATTTGAAAGCATGTTTCTTCATCTCACAGAAAACATTTTTGGAATTTTCCAACTATTGTCCTGTTGTTGGTTTCTAGTTTAATCTCACTCTAGTCTCCAAACAAATATTATATAATTGCTATCATTTTTAATTTGTTTTATAGTCCAGAATTTGATCTATCTTGGTGAAGGTTCCGTGAGAGCATTAAAATAAGTTTTTTTGTCATTTCTGGTGTGGTGACATAGAAATCTTAGCCACGTGTAGCTCATTGATAGTACTGTTGAATTCACCTATGACTTCTGAGGTTTTTTTTTTTCTATCTGCAGGATATGGCCATTTCCATAAGAGTGATGAAACTATTTAAAACATTAGAATATTCTGTCTTTTCAATTCTATAAATTTTCATTTTATTCAGCTTAAAGTATTTTAATTTTTTCATGGAATTTCTTCTTACAGTATTCTGCTCTTAGTTGCATACATATTAAGGTTTTCTATGTCCTTAACATGTTGGACCCATTAACTCACAGCAGAAGTGGCTGGATACCTGGACATGACCTGCACTAGACTGGGCCCACTAACATCCCATGCTGGTGAGAGGGGGCTCACAAAGCTCTATCCTTCACTGAGGAACTGTAGGCAGCTAATCCTTGATGGGGGAAGGGGAGTCAACGTTCTCAGTGTTGTTACCTCTGTTAATTTGTATTTTCTTTGTCTAAAATTCATATATGGATTTAGCAAAGGATTAGCAGCCTACAATCCACACTGCCAGAAATGGTAGGAAACAAGGAGGACTCTAAGAGAGACATACATGGTCCCCCCGAGAAGGGGAAAGGGACAAGATTTCCTGAGCAAATTGGGAGCATGGAGGGAGGAGGAGAGAGCTAGGAGAATGAGAAGGGGAGAAGAGGAGGGGTGAGGAGGACATGAGGGAGCAGGACAGTTGAGTTGGAGGAAGAATAGAGGAGAGCAAGATAAGAGATACCATAATAAAAGGAGCCATTATAGGTTTAAAGAGAAATCAGGCACTAAGGAAATGTCTGAAGATCTACAAAGATGTCACTAACTAACAATCTAAGCAACAGAGGAGAGGCTACCTTAAATGCCCTCCCCTGAAAATGAGATTGATGACTAACTTATATGCCATCCTAGAGCCTTAATCCAGCAGCTGGTGGAAGTAGAAGCAGATATCCACAGCTAAACACTGAACTGAACTGGAATCTAGCGGCAGAGAAGGAGGAGTGATGAGCAAAGGGGTCATGACCAGGTTAGTGAAACCCAGAGAAACAGCTAACTTGAACAAGGGGGAGCTCTTGGTCCCCAGACTGATATCTGGGAAACCAGTATGGGACTGTTCCAGACCCCATGAACGTGGGTGTCAGTGAGGAGACCCCAGAAATCTATGGGGCCTCTTGTAGTAGATCAGTACTTATCCCTAGCATAGCAATGGACTTTAGGAGCCCATTCCACATAGAGAAATACTCCCTGAGCCTAGCTAGACACATGAGGGTGGGCTCAGGCCCTCTCCCAAAGGATATGACAGACTCTGAAGACCCTCTATAAAAGGCCTCACCCTCCCTGGGGAGCAGAAAGGGTATGGGATAGGTAGGGTGTTGGGGGACAGGGGAGGAGGGGTAGGAGAGGGAGCTGGGATTAACGTGTAAAACAATCTTGTTTATAATTCAAACTAAAAAAATGAAGGAAAAAAGTTGTGTTTTCTTGATAAACCCTCTCCCATGCTTTAAAAAATGAATTTGTATGTCTTCTTAAAGCATCAGTCCCTTTATTGACCTACTAATGAGTGGCCTGGAATTCTACTCATTTCTTCTCTTTGCTCATTGGCTCTTGAAGTCTGCATTTTCACATCCTCAGTCTCAGAAATACATTCCTGAGACACATCCAGTTCACAAATGAGCCCACCAAGAATATTCTTTATTCTGTTGCATGGCTTAGACTCTAGCATTTCCTTATAATTCCTTTATGGAATTCCTATCACCCTGTTTACATTATCCATCCATTATTACTTGTCTATTTGTTTATATTAAAAACATTTTGCATAGTGATTATATTATTTTTTAAAACTCATGATTTGATCTAACACCTTTGTCATATCATTTCTGCTGTATGTTTAGTCTCTTCAAATTGTGTTTGTGTCTGTGTACGTCTTTAAACTAGAATGCAAATAGTTGAACTGAATACAAAGGACCTCTGTCAATATGCCTTTAATGATTCATCAGTGTCAAGGAGAATTACCTAATAGCCCTAGGATTAATGAGTCTGCCCTGCACTATCAATTTCACAAGAACCTTTCTGTAGTCCATTCTTCCCTTGATGGACCAAGGAGGTGTCTGAGATTGACAATGCTCAATAGGGTAGGCTCCAGTAAGATAAGACCTGAGAAGGAGAGGCTCTGGTACTGCCGCTTTATGTTTCTTCTTTCTCAATACACGTTGAGATTGTAATATAATTACAACATGTCCCCTTCCCTTTTATGTGTTTCTTCTTGTGTCTGGGATTTTCTGCACTGTCCTATCTGTCTTTAACTTAAGGAGCAGCAGCTGGTCCTTTAACTTCTCTTCCTCCAAAGGATCAGAGAAGAGCTATTACCTTTCTATTTTCTGGATTTGCCTTTGTGTTTAGCATGGAGTAAAATAGTATAAGTTCCTCAAACACCAGAGTGAGAAACAGAAATCCCATTTCTACCTGTTCTAATGGCTCGTCCCTTCCCTTTCTCTCTGGTAGATGGACACAATCATTCTCGATGTCAACCATGCGCCTAGCTCTACCAGACTCCTGCCCATGCTTCAGTATCAGTGTGCTGTATAGAGGAAAGTGGGAAATTTAAGTTCAGTGCAGCCATGCACAAAAGTAAACAGGCTCTAAGTTAGAATCCTGGGGTTTCTAAGGAGGAACTTACAGGCATTTCTGCGTGCTTGCTTAGTGCCAGGCTTTTGGGCTGCTTAGAGCTCACAGCTTAACACAAGAAAAACTGGGTTGGGAGGGGTAGAGTACTACTCCATGGTGGAGTATGTGCCATCTCAATTTGATGAGCCCTGGGGAAGAGTAGAGTTGTTGACATCCTTTGCTTTTGGAGCTCTCTCAGGGCTCATTAGATTGGACATCTTTGAGCAGGCTCCTAAGATGGGCATGCAGAGACAAGATGAACAATCCTTGTTTCCCACAGAAGCCTGGGCAATTAATGAAGACCATATGGCAGATAAGGGAAGACATATGTCAGCCCTGTCACTTAAAGAGCCACTTGTTGAAGGCCTAAGTTATACTAGGTATTGTCCTAAAGTTCTGCAAGAGGCCCTTGATTTTTTCAAACTCTGATGATTTATTTGCTCCTTTCAAAGACTTATTTTTGGCTGGCCTCAGACATAGTGGAAGATCTCATCAAGGACAGTTCACACCTCTTGGCAATCTGTTCCAGACATTTTTCTTTAGCTTCCTTCATTTTCTAGACCAAAAGTTTAGAATATTCTGCAGCCTCCTAATTTTGCTTGCTGCATTATCTCTTCCATAGAATCTCTCTCTTTAACATTTGTGTGGCAGGATACATGAAATATCAAGATGCTGAATCTTGAGTACTTTGGTTCTGGACTTGCCTTCTTTGTTTAAGGTGCTGAATCTTGGGTACTTTGGTTCTGTGTGAGGAGCCGCACTCACATTCGCCATTACAAGATGGCGCTGACATCCGCTGCCGGATCAAGTAAACAACGTTGGTATGCATGTGCTCAGTGTTTTTCCACTGCCTAGCCCCGCCTATTTCATGGCATCATATAGGGTGACGAGTCATCCACCTATCCCAGCTGTACACGCATCGCTCAGAGTTTGTGAGCCTTTATTAGGGGACGGGATTTTTGGCTCGGGGTCTCTGCTTTTGTAAGCTTATGCTCTCTCTCTCAAGACGCATAAAAGCTTTACTGCAGAAGGATCCGAGTGTCCTGTGTTGTTCTTGCTGGCGAGACGATCGCGTGGGACAGTTCTGGACTTGCCTTCTTTGTTTAAGGGCTTTCTGACAACATATTGGTGGACAGCATCCTCTTTAGAGAGACTGAAAAGCTTTCAGACTCTGCCAGTCCTTTTAGGCCCCAACTACCAAATCACAGTAGTATCTGTCAGTCCAGGAATATCCGTCTCTCCTTTTATTTTCTTCAATAACCAAGTTGAGACCACTCAGATTGGCATCCACAATGCATTGCTAAAGCATCTTGCACTTCCTCTCACCAGTTCTCCCCGGGCTATAACAAGAATTCCCCAACCTCAAAAGTAAATGTACTCTGGCATGAGTCAAGACAAAAAACTTCACAGCAAAGCCTTGCCTGTCATTCCCATCACTGATTCTGACTGCACAGCCCTTCCATCTTTTGCCCAGAGCACCAGCAGCAACAAGAAGTACTTAATTTTTTATAAACACTACACAGTAGGCATTTTAATTCCAGACTCTGAATCTGTCATTTCCATCATTCCTACTTGATTGTATAGCTCCTACCTCGTGATCAGTTTCCCAGGAGTGATATGGCATTTCATACCTTTATGAGGCTTCATCTCTTCCTCTACTCAACTTTTTTGAGTTATATAAACCCGACACTTTCTCCCAGTGTGCCTGCCCTAAAGGTGAGTGAGCAGCTCCAGGTGTCTAACTTGCCCTGGAACCACAATCAAACCACCATGAGAAGGTTTGACTGAAGTCAGGATTCTCTTAACCCGGAGTCAGGTAAAAACCAAGTGGGTAAGCCAAGAGCAGAGGTGCCAACGTTCTGTCCTCACCATATGGCAAGTATGTGTCTGTGTTTACACAACCAGTGACCACACACTGAGCTGTGGTTTCAGACTAGAGGTTTATGAACTCCACAGGGGTTCACAAACTGTCTGGAGATCTAATTATCAGCTTCATGAGGCCAGCGGAGTGCCAACTGTGACAGCAGCTAAGAGAGGGAAGGAGGAGGGGTGTGAGGCTGAGCCAGGCAGGGATGCTGTTAAATGCCACATTCAGCACCTGTGCAGGCAGAGCCTGCCAGTCTCCAGGGAAAGTGGCCAAGCCTCGAGGCACTGTGGGAAGATAGCACTTGAGCAGTGTACATCTTCAAGAATGTGAGCTGCAGGCCTTCCCACAGCAGGAAATCCCACACTATGAATAAGATGGCAGCATCAGTTTGCCTTAGCCCATGTCCCCAGCAGGAGGACTCACTCACTGGCTTGCCTCATCCTTCTTCCCTGGAGACCTGAAATCCTTGACATCCTTCTGAACTGTGCTCTCTGTGGGTTCCTGCTTTAGGGTAGGTCACTCTTGTTCCTGGGCCCCACTTACCCTGGCAAAGGTCCGGAATCCCTGGAGGATGGGTCTGTAGCCTGTACAGCGGCAGAGGTTTCCTGCAGGCGATGGGGAAAGTTGCAGTGTCATCGCTCTCCCCAAGTGGTGAGCTTGTGGCTTTGCTGCATGTGCTTGACCTTTGATATTCTATGTCTGCTGCCTAGAAGGCCCTGTTCATCAAAACACCCATCCTGATGCTCTCTCAGAAAGCCCAGACCAAGCACATATTGGCCTTGCCAGGGTGTCTCACCACCATCTCAGTGAGCTTCTCAAACTATATCACCAATATGCTTCCTCTTCAGAGTGGGAATCCCTAGAGAAAGGACTCCCATCTTTTATCCTGTGTCCCTCACACTTCAGAGAGTGGGCAGCATAGGACTCAGGTGAAGTTTGAACACATGATTGACTGAGGTGCTGAAAGGGTGGGGAACCTTCTGGGGGAACAATTCTCTAGAGACAGTCAATCCACTCACAGGAGACCAAACAGGAAGCCAACAACTGTTGTGGCTCAACATCTAGTCTGTTTTCCTCCTAAGTGGCAATCACCCCGGTGAAGCCTGTTCTGATGATGAAGGTCAAGTGAACAAACCATGTTTTATGAGACTCTAGGCCAGTGTTCTCAACCTGTGGGTCATGACCCCTTTGGTAAACCCCTATTGCCCAAAATGTTTATATTATGGTTCATAACAATAGCAAAATTACAGTTATGAAGTAGCATTGAAAATCCCTTTATGGCTAGGGGTCGCCACTGCATGAGGAACTATGCTAAAGGGTTACAGCATTTGGAGTGTTGAGAACTACTCATCTAGGCAGTTTCCCAAATGTCAGTGATCCTCCATACTAGCTGTCCTGGGACAAGGTTGAACCATGAAGGATAGGATGTAGACATCCCAGGATGCAAGGACCAATGAGCATAGCCTGGATCTTCCCAGTAGATCTTGGCAATCATGTTTTGGTGGCCAAGGCTTTGAAAGAGCAACACCTGGCATTTCTAACCCATTCTTGACTGTCACCATGTTGATCTGTTCAGGACCCGTGTGCCATCCCATACCCAGGGCTGTGCCTGAAGGTCACACCTTGGAAGGCATTCTCGATCTCTTCAATGGTGGGCACAGGCTGGTTTCGGAGCAGTGTGTACATGCTCATAACAATGCCTGGGGTGCAGAATCCACATTGGGAACCATGGCTTCTGGCAATTCTTTCCTTAAAAAAAAAAAAAAAAAGACAGATAACCCATGCTTGTGTTGTCAGGAACCTCCCCATCCCAGTTCCTTTTCAACTCACATAAAGCTGTGCTGATAACCATCAGGTTACCAAGCCCCTGTGGGGCAGAGTCTCCTCATCTTTATGATGGGAACCATCCCACCACTTACAGCCAAGGATTTAAAGATGCAGTTCATTTTTTAAAAACTCTTTTCATCCTTTTATTTTTTTATTATTCCCTTTCTTTCATATTGTTACTAGTGATTGATCCTAGGACCTTGAACATGGTAGGCTGGTCTCCATCACTCAACAATGCTGCAGCCCTTTTCTACCATTTGTTTGTTTGTGATGGTGTCTCACTGTGTGGTGTAGGCAGGCCCTGAACTTGAGATCCTCCTGCCCTAGCCTCCCAAGTAGCTGGATTACAGTAACCAGGACCTTAAACTACCTTAAACACCTGGCATTCTGTAGGCATCCATCAGTGTTAGCTATTAGTGAACAAGTCCCTTCAGGTAACAGTGACTGTTCTCACTCAGGGGATTCAGGAATTTACCCAGGTTCATGTGTCATAATTAGAATCACAGCACTGTATTCCTTTGGCTACATGAGTCTGCCATGCAATTTAAGCACCACTCCTGAAGGACCAGAGTGTGTCCTATCCCAACCCGGCACTGCATTCTGAATTGTTGAATGAATGTTCCCTCTGAGCACAGTAAGGACATGAGAGTTGGAACATGAGCTAAACTGAATTTACTCTCTGCATGGAATATCACAAAAATCCCACCCAAAACTGGTAGTTTTTGACTACAAGGTACCTTTTCTCATCCACATGACCCAATTCTTTTTCTTCCTCTTGGGAATCTTGTTACTTATGTAAAACTCACAGAAGTTATAGCATCTATATCTATAGTCTATTCATTAATTTTGTGAACCCAGACTAAAACCTAGTATGCACTAGGCATGGAAAGGTCCTATAAACAGAGAAGAGAGATGGAGTGAGAAAAATTCCATATAGAGTATTTGTACAAGATGACCTTATCCAGAGAGACTGGTATCTACTGCGCCTGCTCAGAAAAGGCCACTGTAGAGAGAATCTGAGTCTGACTTCAGTGTCACAATTTGGATCAGGGAAAGAGAACAGTCAGCAAGAAGACTCCACACAGGGTGAGCTTGGCGTGCTAGAGCTGCTGGGAGAATATGGTGGAACCTGCTGGTGCTAAACACCTTGGCTGGGAAAGCAGCTCCTCACAGGCCAGGGCAGGGTACAGAACTTTCTCTGTGTGATGAGAAGCCTTGGGAGACTTCAGGCAGCAGGGATGCGATTCATGGCTTGAAGAAAATAATTCTGGGCCACTGGATGGATGGAAAGTGCATTCTCAAAGCAAGCACAGAAACAGCACTGGGATATAGTATAGCCAACCAAACAGAGATGATGGCATGGACCAAATAGCAGGAGTAAAAACAAATGGGGCAGGTGTCATAGATGGCTTGGATTGGAGAGTAGACCACACTTCTAGATGGGCAGGGTGAAGTATATGAGAGAATCAATGTTTATTCATAGATTCTTATTGTGCAAAACAGAGTGGATTATTTTGCCATTGGTTCAGGTAGAGCAATTCCCAAGAAGGAAGACGTTATGGGAAAAAATAGCTTTTTAATAAGGCTAAGATTATACATTTATACAGTGGTGTCAAGCAGACATTTGGCAATGAGTCTACTTCTGAGGAGATGTCAACCCTGAAAGTACAAATGTGTGCACCACTTGCAGGTAGTAGGTATTTGACTTGCTTACGGAGACTATGAGAATAGAGAAGGGTGAGGCTGAGGCCTCAGCCTGGATACTGTAGCAGCCTATAGCTGAGCCAAGGAGTCACATGATTCCAATGGGAGACAGGAGGAAACATGGGAAAGCAGAAACCAAGAAAAATAAATCACAAGTAGACTCTAGCCCCATTGTTTACATAGAGATAAAATAAAAACACCAAGAATAAGAGTTTATACTGTTGGAAGGGAGGGTACAAATCCCTACATCCAAACTACTCATTCTTTATTTAGCTATGAAGGACGTGACAAGCTCAAATTAAGCTCACACTTCTCACAGGTTGGGCAGGTTTAGGGATGTCCCCTTTTCCTGCCTGAGAATAACCTCGCCCTGCTCTGACCTCATAGACTGGATGAGATGCTCCTCCTGTGGAAGAGAACCTGTTTGCTTATTGGTGTCAGGGGAGGAGACCAAAGAAGATGTGGCCTCCTGAAAGACACAGTTCCTCAAGTGGTCAAGAGAGGGCTAAGGCCCAGGTCTAACACTGGAGCCATCTCTGGTTTCAATTTTCCAAAGAACTCTTGCCTTAGTTACCCCAGTGGAGGGCAGGGGAGGAATAGCCCACTGTTCTCTGCTCCCACCAGTTTCTACTTGGCCTAAGAGCATACAAATTCTCTCTTCAAAACACCAGATTTGTGCATAGATTCTCCCACTGTATCTGCCTTCAAAACATTGCCAAGTGGTCCAGTTCCACAAGGCAGGAGACAGCAGTCAGGCATTTCTAAGGCTGGCCTTAAAATCGCTATAGTTGTGGATAACCTTGGACTTCTGATTTTATTGCCGCCTTCCAAGTGCTAGGATCACAAGTGGGCCCTGTGCCTACCTAGTTTATATGGTGCTGGAGATCTAATCCAGAACTCCAAACATGGTAGGCAAGTACTCTGTCACGTAAGTCACATATCCAGCCCTCTCCTTTATCTTATCCTTTGTTCTCAAAGGAATGAAGGTCTGGCAGTCCATAACTTCCGTGGTTAATATTCATTGATAACTTGATAGGTCCTGTAATCAACTAGAAAATGAGCCTCTAGGTATATCCTTGGAGTAATTATCTAGATTAGGTTTGCCTCTGGTCAAGGCTATGTGGGCTTATCTCCATTAGGATGAGATGGGGAAATGGCTGAATCTAGGACTAAATTGAAGGGAGAAAGGTAACTAGACATGAGCATTCCATTGCTCTCTGGTTCCTATGATGCAATGTGCCCAGCTGCCTCAAGACCCTACTATTTTGATTCCCCTACCACAGTAGCAAGTACCCCCAGTAAGTTCTTCCTTCCTCACTTTGCTTCTTCTATCCGGCATTTTGCACCACCAATGTGTAAAGTAATTCAACATTAGTATTGTTCTAGGGTGGGAGGTGAGTGGTGCAATGGGAATTAGCACTCCACACAATAGGGAGTATATGGGCTTACGACAGAGTCATGGAAACCTGGGGAGACTGGGGGTTGTCAAAGCATACTCAAGAACAGGGTTCCTTCACTGCCTTCCCAGGTCTGGAGCAAGGATATCCTGGGCATTAGATTCAGCTGATGTTGTTGTTGTTGTTCCCTTGGGCTCACAATAGTGATGGAGAGCTTTGGTTTTGCATGCCCATTCTTTCTACCTTACAGCACCTAGAGCTGGAGACAGCCCTCAAACAACCTCCTTTGCTCAAGCAGGGAAGTTTCTCCCAACAACCCAGAGCAAAGCTGTAGACTTGGTGGTCGAAGCCCCCTGAATTGTTCTGGCTTCGCATTCACCACCCACTCACCTGTACAGGATGCAGCTTCTGAGTGTTTCCTATGCCTTCCACAGTTGTCACAGCAACATGATGCAAGGAGCAGATGGGGGCCAGGCAGGCGTTGACAGAAAAATGACTAAAACCACAGATTAAGGTCATTTCTGAGGTCATCAGAACAGTGCAGGGCCTGATAGGACCTGGAGGCTTCCTACATCTCTTTGCTCTCGCTATGTTCTTGTGTCTGCTACTGCTGTCATTGCCTCTCCATCTAGGATCCTGAGACAGGAACAAAAGGCACTCTATTCCAGCTGAGACTGAGCCCTCACTGTTCATGAAAACAGCCAACATCTGTTTCTAACGGCATCATATGCCATCTCTCTGTGGGGACTGAGGGAGTCAGGGTGAATAGGATGAAGTCCCTACCCTGCGATAGCTTGCAGTCACCAAGGGAGAATAGAAGTGGGCATGAAGATGCAATGTATAAAACTGTCCAGAGAGCACTTAGAAACCCGCATAGACATGAAGGACCTAACTCAGCCTTGGGGGATGAGAGGACGTGCAGGACAGGAAACAGTTTACAGCAACATCAAGAAACAAGTAGGCCTAGGCCATGAGTTCTTGAGATTGCTCAGCTTGAGGAGTATTGGACCCTTGGTGGCAAAGGAAATTAGGGAGGGAATCAGGGACATACTATGAAAGATTAGAGAAGTTTTTGTTTTGTTTTGTTTTTTTGTCTTTTCAAGACAGGGTTTCTCTGTGTAGCTTTGGAGCCTATCTTGGCACTCACTCTGGAGACCAGGCTGGCCTCGAACTCACAGAGATCTGCCTGCCTCTGCCCTCCCCAGTGCTGGGATTAAAGGCATGCACCATCAATGCCTGGCTGGAGAAGGATTTTTATGAGACAGCATGCTAACCTAGACTGTAGAGTGTATATTTTATCAGTAGTTCAGAGTTTGGCCCCCGTTCATCAGCCAGGAAAAATACCCCCATAAGACATCATTTGACACTCTTTGTTCCTGATTGGAGTCTTTTCAGAAACACATCCTCACACACTCACTCACTAGGCAACCCTACATCCTACCCTCCCATGGTCCACCAGGCAGCAGGCAAAGGATACACGATCTTGTTCTGGAGACGGTCATACTTAGAAATCATCACTGTGCATGCCCCGCAGCCACCTTCTCCACAGCCAAGCTTGGTCCCACTCAGCCCCACTGAGCAGCCACTTGTTAAGGACACAAATCCAGAGAAAGGACTCGACAGATGGATAGGAATGTTGGGCAGAACTTATACACGGCTCAAGCCCTTGACCCAGGAGGCAGCAGAGCCATGGCCCCCTCACTCTATGAGGCAGGACTGTGCCCTACAGATGTGACAATAGGCCACCTCCACTGTACCCACACAGCACCATCCAAGACACAAGGTCAAGGGTCAGGGCTCCCCCAGGGTCTGAGCCAGAGAATCATGAAACCCCCCCCCCAAGACTGATCACATGGTATGTCTGAGTGTGTGGTGAAGTTCCTCAGCCAGACAATGATATGTCCTGGGACTTACCACGTTCTGGATTTTTACTCAGAAATTTTCAAGTTGATAAAGCTCCAAAAACCAAAACTGAAGCTAGACTAGGCTTTTGAATCCCTCAAAATATATACAAGTGAAAAATAAGAGGGTTTGGTTTTGGGGGTTTTTTATTTGTTTGTTGGGGGGGGTGGTCAAGACAGGGTTTCAATGTATAGCCCTGGCTTTCCTGGATCTCTCTCTCTGTAGACAAGGCTGGCCTCGAACTCACAGAGATCCTCCTGCCTCTGCCTCCTGAGTGCTGTGATTAAAAGTGTATGCCAACAACACCTGGCGAAATAAGGTGTTTTAAAGATTGGAACCCAATAATGGGCCCAGCACTTATATATACTGTGAAAAGATAATCTACTACATCCATAACTAGTAGGCTGCTCCAAACCCACAGCAGTTCTGTGGCCACCTTCCTTGAATTGCGCAGGCCTCTTTGCTGAGTTTCTGTCAGTCCCTAAGTCCTCCCATGTCTTCTGCAGATGGGAGACACAGATGACTATTAGTAGGTGGCCATGTCCTCCGTTTTCAATATAAAATTAACAAGGAACAATGGTATCATATCTTACACTTAAAAGCTCTTGATTTTAATGGGCCAAGTTTTGCCCACCCTCCCATGGGAGCCCTTACCATGTGGGAGGAGTGGATGTGGGAGTTGGGGGGAGGCAAAGGGGGGTAGGAAGAGGGGTGGAGGGAGAACTGTGGTTGGAATGCAAAATGAAATTTAAAAAATAAACAATAAATAAAAAAAGAAAAACAAAAAGCTCTTGACTTTTCAACTTTTCATGGCAAGTTGCTTAGCAGGCAAGAGCAACTATTTCTCTGCAGATTAAAATGCAAAGCAAAAACAGGCTGAGGCCGAAGCTCATATTACAGTCCTCTGACTCAGAAATCTCCTGACTCCACAATTGTGTGATCTCCTCCCCTTGCTACCTTTCTTTAAGCCAAAGAGGCTTCCTAAAACCTGAAGTTCTTTTGCTTGCTTGTTTGTGTGATGTTATCTGCCGTTGATACGCATAGAAAGTTATGCGTTGAGAAGGTGGTCATCTAGTCTTTATCTTCTGGCCTTGGCATCTTTGTAGAAACCCCAGAGATGGAGCAAGGCTAGGAACATTTCTGCTGCTCTCACAAATTAACTACCAACCCAGACTGCAATAAGGAAATGGACTTTATTCTTTACTTGGCAACTTTCCATTTTAAATTTCATTTGAGCTTTGATCTTCAATCAGCCCACTGTGATCACGAGTTTCTGGGGTTGTTGGGCTTGTGAAACCAAAACTAAAACTAGTAGGGAACTAAAATTAGCTTCGTTTTCAGAACACTGAAATTCATCTCATCAACCTGCTGGTGGAGTTGAAGGGAGATGGAGTCCCCTCTGCCGACCCACTGAACCCTCCGCCACAGAAGAGCCACCAAGGTCATCTTCTGAACCTTCAAATATACCCACACCAGGACATCTGCCATGCTGCCTGATAGGGACGGGATGAAGCAAAGGAAAGCCATGATTCCAGGCTCACTTCTGTGAGTGCTGAGCAAATGGTTCTCTCAAAGGCATACCTCTGGGAGGGGAGAACACACAGACAGATGTCAAAGGGAGCCTAGTCCTGACAACAGGCCCCTGGAGGGTTTCCAGCCTGGGTGAGAAGTAAAGCACACAGCTCGAGGCTTCCATCCAGCGTCTGCCAGAACTTGCCCAGACTATACTCAGTGAAAAGCAGGTCACTTAATCAGTGTTCACTTCCTCTCAGAAGGGAAATAATGTTACACTTCCATAGACTTTCTGTGAGGAGTATATGATATCAGCTATAAAAACCACTTTGAACTTCGTCTATATATAGTAAGTGTTCATTAAATATCAACACATATGTTTTCATTTTCGATCCAGGGTCCCAGAACACTTCAAAAACCTGAAAGAATAAAATGTGTAAGGGATCCTTCAGAAGCCTTCCCCACAATGGATGAAGAACAGCAATCCAGAACACTTTTTTTTGGTGGGGGGAGCAATCAAATAAACCTTTCCCAAGAGTCACAAATAAGTTATCCTGCATATTCGATATTTACATTACAATTCATAACAGTAGCAAAATTGCAGGTATGAAGTAGAGATAAAAACAATTTTATGGGTTGAGAACCACTGGTCTAAGGAGTCTCCTGCCCTTGCTGTCTCTAAAGCCTGCCCGTCTTAAGCAGTGGGTACTTCACACAGTTCCCACTGCAATCATCCTTTCCCAGTATCCAGCCCTTGTCTGGGAATACCCAGCAACATAAAACTTGCCTGGTATGTGGAAGGCCCTAGGTTTGATGCCCAACAAGATGCAAGAAAAAGAAATAGAAACCCTTTCCCTGGTCTCTCTGGGCCTCTATGGAGCCAGAGAGGCTCCTGGGTAGTCTTCTATATGTTAAGCAAATGTCGGCTAAAGAATATCCCACTGTTGCCAAGGAGAATGACCATGAAACTCGCAGGGGCTGGTGAGAAAGGGCCTTGTAGGGCACAGAATCAAACTCCAGAATAACTAAACTCTTCACTGAAGAAATTGGAGAGAACACCATTAATAGTCCTCTTGTTTGAGAACTGAGAGTTTATGATGTAGGTAGCCAAGGATTGTTCAAGGTCTCCCAGCTATTGAGTGCCACAGCTGTCCAGACTCCAGCAAGGCCACCCCCTGGTCACTGGGAAATGATATAAGCTTCAGAGAACAGTCCCAGCATCCCCTCATCCTCACTGCCATTGCAGAGTCAGGATACACTTTCTTCTCAGGTAGACCAGAAGAGTTGTTTCTGGATCTGCATTTTTCTCCACCACCTACCAAGAAAATGAAAGAAAACACATCAAAGGATCGCCCAACCAATCTTTTGTAGTTGGCTTCCTCCCTTTCGTATCTCACACCACAATTTGTAGGCCTAATGGGCACATACTGAACAGACAATGGCAATCAAGGTATTTTTCTCGACAATCCCACAAAAATGAACACATGAGCTATAAGACATGGCCATGATCATGCCCTCAGGTCCTAGAATTCCACCTGGACATACCACAGAACAACTGGGTTCTATGCTGGCAACAGCATGGCAGTCTCCTGATTTGTCCCCCTGGGTTGTGCTTATCACTCTTAAAACAGCTGTGTCTGGGAATCCCAGGTTCTCGTTGCCAGCACTGCCTGACTTTGGTCATTCTTCCCCCTCTGCAAATCAAATGTATGATGCTGGACTTCTTAGTAAATTTGCTTGGCATGAGTCATCAGCTTGAGCAAGACCTCCTGGCTCGGGGATTGCTTTTGTCTTCTTTATTTCTTGTTCTCTCTATTTCTTATCCTGGTCCTCCCACTCAACCATTTAAGACACTTATTCCTACAAGTTCAGGACAGCATAGGACATAGAGTGGTCTGCCATACCACAACTAAAGGCAGGCCTAATATAATGTTGCTAACTAAAAATGATGTTTAAAGTCCTACTTAAGCTTAAAAGGAAAAAGTGGGAGTATTGGTTCACATTCCCAGAATTTAATCAGCCCAAGAATTTTGTTAGCAGTGAACATACAACAAACCATCCATAATGTAGACAGGGTTGGTTTGAGTGTGTTTAAATCAGTCTCAGGAGGATTGCCTAGAGGACGTGATGGGCCCTCTATTAGAAGTCTTCTTTATACAGTGGACTTGTCATGTTGGAGGCTAAGAGAAAGAAGAAGGTCTGAGAAATGCACATCACTTGCGTTATGGGATGTATGAGCAAATGCACCCTGCAGTGGTCCCTGAAGAACACTTGAAGCCATCAAAAGAGTTAGCTCTGAACAGTTGAAAGACCACCTTAAAACAGAGCCAATTACCAAAGCTACACAGAGAAACCCTGTCTTAAACAAACAAACAAACAAACAAAAAGAGCCAATTAAGTGAAATCTTTCTCACTATTTCATGATATCATTCTAAGTTGGGACTGTTTGGAGAAAATTTACCAGAAAATAAAATTGTGTTACATATGTATGCTGTTCATGTATATGAGCATGTTGGTGCACGGAGACACAGAGAGAGAGAGAGACAGAGACAGAGAGAGAGAGAGAGAGAGAGAGAGAAAGAGAGAGAGAGAATGAGAGAGAGACCACAGTAAGATATAAGCTGTCTCTCTCTAGCTCTCTTGGTCTTACTGTCTTCAGGGGGGTTGTTTTTGGGGGGGTTGTTTTGTTTGTTTGTTTGTTTGTTTGTTTGTTTTGGTTTTTCGAGACAGGGTTTCTCTGTGGCTTTGGAGACTGTCCTGGAACTAGTTCTTGTAGACCAGGCTGGTCTCGAACTCACAGAGATCCATCTGACTCTGCTTCCCGAGTGCTGGGATTAAAGGCGTGTGCCACCAACGCCCATAAAATTAATGTTTTTTAATCAACTTTCTTTTATGATAACACCCCAGGAGTCCAGCTTCTGGCTATTGAGTCCATATAAGGCAAAGCTCCTTTTGGAGAAGAGATGATGAATGTAAACATTTATCACCCTTCTGGTGGGCATCGGTGACCTTAAGCATGCTACTTCTCACCATGTTGCTCCTTCCTCCTCCACTAGTGTGTCACACCACACACACACACACACACACACACACACACACACACTTGCTGTGACCACATATAAATTCAAAATAAGTTCCTTAGCATTTCTCAAAATCCTTTTAAATATGTCCTCAGTCTTCAGCTTTAGCTGTCCTGCCTTCTGGTTCCCTGGCAACCTGATCTGATTGGATTGAAAATCCATCTCATATCTCCCATCCCCGTGCCTTGAGCATGCCTCCCTCTTTCTCACACATCTGGACTTGTTGGAATATATCCTAGGCTCTACTAGTCAAGGCTTTCTATGTTACCACAGTTGTAGGCCCACCTTCCCTTGAATATCTACAAAGAACAGCCATGCTACTTTTGAGGTGTGGCTCAGAGCTTGCCACAGTATGCCTCACAGAACACTCCCTCAATGGAAAGCCCAAGAGAAAAAATACTTGGCAGGTGACACACAGATCGAATCTGAAGGGTTCCCTGCAGGATCATGTTTGGAACACTTGTTACCAAGATGATGGGACAGAGCTGGGGTAACTGGTGAAAGTAAGTCATGGTAGCAGGGTAGGCTTTGAAGGTCATACCCAGTCTTTGCCTCTTCTTTTTCTTTGACTCCTCGTCTGCCATGCTGTTGATAACTGTTCTCCACACTCTCATTGTCATGATGGTCTGTCCATTCAAGTATATTTGTGGACTAAGTCCTCTGAAATTATGAGCCTAAACAAAGTCTTCCTTCCTTGAATTGATTCTGCCAGGCATTGTGGTAAAGTAATACAAAAGTAACTTACACTGTGGGGAAGCAGGCTTATAAAAAAATTTGGGTTGATGGGCCAGCAACATGGCTCAGGTCATAAAGGTGCCTGCTCGATACCAAGCTTGATAACTTAAGCTCAGTTTCGTTCATATCCTCTCCCTCTCGCTCTCCTTCTCTCTCACACACACACATGCACACAGAGAAAGATAAAAACACATAAAAGTGTAGTAACAAAAAAACTTAAAGAAAAAATGAGTGAGTTGATTGCTCATAGAATTTGAACTTTAAAAGAAATACTGATTGCTGAATGTGGCAGCAGGACAGCCTAGTCTGCATAGTGAGTTCTGAGACAGCCAGACTGCATAAGTGAGATGCTGTCTCAAAAAAGGAAGGAAGAGGGAGGGAGGCAGAGGAGGAGGAAGAAAGGTAGATAGAGCTTAAGGTATGATAGCATACTATATATAATTAAATCTATAACTTTAAAATGATAATCAGTCAAAGTCAAATAGATGCAAGGGAAGACCAGCTACCTCTGACATTAATAAATATGACTGGTCACCTAGTAACTGTCACAATAACTGATCCAGTTAATAAACAATGGTGCTGATCAGTGCAAGGAAGCTTGATGAATGAGACAGTTATATAGGTATATGACTTCAAAGTACCTGCTCATAGATTATTAATTATGAAGGAAAAAAGTTGCCTTTGGGGGAAGAGAATTAATGGACACCACCTCAGTTTAGAGTTGAAAGTTCAGGTCACTAATGGCAAAGCTGATATGATACATTCCTTGACAAAATATGCCACAGAAAAATACACATTACTTCTGGGGTAGTCCTGCCCAAACATCAGACTGAGAACTGAATTATAAGACAGCACAAGGAAAACTCAGAATTAGTGTCACCCTAAGGAATAATTGTCTGTTCTCTTCAGAAATGCCAATATTACTAAAGACTAAGAAAACATAGGAGCTGATGCAAGTTAAATGAGATGAGATGAAAAAGCCATGTCATCCATGGTCTAACCCTGCTGGTGGATGGCAAATGACATTAATGGAAAATTATAATAAATTTGCATGAGACGCGGTGATTTTATATCAAAGCTGTATTATCTGAATTTCATAAATGGACTGTCAATTTCTAAGAACATCTTTATTCCTAGGATAAAAATAGAGATGTGACATCTGCAGCTCTCAATTGTCCAGAAGAGTATATGCTTCACATATCTATACATAGTTATTAAATCTAAGGGGATGGGATAGGTAGGATGTTAGTTGGGAGGGCAGGGGAGGAGAGGAAGAGGGAAGGGAGAGGGAACTGGAATTGACATGTAAAACAATCTTGTTTCTAATTTAAATAAAAAAATTTAAAAGATAATTTGCATGCTTACATACATATTTTCATCTGTGCTTATACACAGATGTATGTATATTCAATATATTTGCCCTGGATAAAAGAGATAGAGAGAGGGACAGGCAAGATGGCTCAGAGGTAAAGGCACTTGCCACCAAGCTTGACATCCTGAATTTAATCACAGGGACCCACATAGTGAAAGAAGAAACGGGCACCTACAAGTTGTTCTCTGTCTGCCTGCTCCCAGATAAGAATGAGCCACCATCTTCTACAGCTTCTTTGGTAACGTCTTTGCACAACATCTATGGCCCAGTGCCCAGAACATCTTGAAAAAGGAAATTAATCCAAACTTACTCAATCTGCTTCTGCTTACCCAGATCCCCTCGCTTGCCCTGCTTATTCCTGGTGCTTTTTTCCTTACCCTCGGTATCACCTCCTCCTCCTTCTGGCAGTTTCCCAACAGCCCACCTGTTTTTAAATGACAAACATGGCTGACTATTCATCACGAGAACTTGACAGGACCAGAAGCTTCCAGAGATAGAAGGGTCTGATATGATGCTACTCTCTAAGAATTTAAAAATCACTTCTCCACAGTGCAAGTAAAATACAAGGAGAACCCATTTCAGTCCAGCCAGTTAACCTCAAAAATATTCCTCTCTGGATACAGAGGCTGACAGCAAGCCACCCCTTCAGAAGAGCTGTGGGTCACATACAAAGCAACAGCTTACTATATAATAAAACATTAGAGAAAGGCATGACCTTGAGAGTCCTTGGATCCTGCTACTAACTCACTGGAAAACCCATTTTTGAAGGCCCTGAAGAAGATGTCTTTGTGTACACAGTATTTGTGGAAAGTCAATTTAATGGGTGTTTCTTACACCTATATGATGCTACTTCTGAATACAAAAGAAGTTTCAAATATCGCATGCAAGGGCCTTACTGACACCAGATTAGGCCTTTAGCCTAGTTCTTGCCTTGGTACCAGCTGCTCAACACAAAAGCAGAAGCATCTCAGAGAGGATCTAGAGATGGTATCGCTCAATCTGAATCCAAGAGGCTTGACAGTACTGGTATTGAAATGGCTCCTAAGGCTTCCATGCTAGTTACCCAAACATAGCCTGGCAGTTTAAGTCCTTAGGGATTCTCTGAAGCACATGTTCATTCTTTCAAATTCCCTTAGAAGTTACTCAGTTTCTACAATCAACACAAAAGTAGACACAAACAAGACAAGGGAAGTCATTCTTCTTCGGGGGACCCTTTGGCCCACTCATGGTTTATACTGTCCATGTAGCTAGTTACAGCGGGGCATGATGGGTCCCCTCCTACGATCTTGTTTATTCTCAAGTGAGGAGCTGGAGTGCTGTGAGTATCTTGCAGGCAGGCAAACAGGAGCAGAAGACAATACACTTATTGTCCCCTTTTCCCCTCCAGCAAAAATTCTCAGGCTCTTGGGCATTTGTGGTCCCCGTGCCACTTTTCCTTCATCTTCATGCACCGGTGGTGTTTAAGGGGTTTGTAATATTTATTTGAAGAACTGAGAAATGGTGGAAGGGAATTCCTTTATGAAAATAATAGTCATAATGGCTTGCCACAAGGTGTCAGTATATGCCCCCACACAGTAAATCAGTTCTGGCTGTTAAATCTATAATACGGGATATATCAGAATTGACGGCTATATGTGTTTTATATCCTGGCATTAGCATGAAAATACATTCCTGCTGCTGTTCTCAGTAAACAGAGCCAACAAAGCACTAGGCTGAGTTTACTTAAACACGGAAATAGAGGGGTGTTGATGACGCCCCACCTCATAGTCTGTTTCCTGTCGCTGAGTCAATACGTCCACTACCACGGAGTAGACACCTTCTCTCCTCCCTCTCCTTCTCTCCTCTGCCCTGAGTGCCTTGCCTATGATCTTCTTGCTCTAAAGTTACCAAACTACAGCAATACCTTTCAAGGGATAAAACAAGACCATAGGGACCAGGTAAGAGAGATGACACAGTCCCTTCCCAGACAGCAGGAACTCCAAACCAAACTCCTGCTTACCTTTTTGCCATTCACAAAGAAAACCAACTCGTCTGCTGTCATCTCGACTGGTGGAGTCACTGAGCTCCTAGGAGGTACTTGCAGATATCACTGCCCTGCAACTTGAAAGATACGCCTCCTAGCAAAAATGAAACAAAGTCGGCCAATGAGAAAGAACCAGCCCCAGGCATGAACAGTTCTTGGCAATAGTCACAGGTTTACATAATCCAGGAAGAACCAAACAAGCACACAGCAGATCATACTCTCTGCTCCTATGTCAAAGTACACAGAGGAAAGTGTGTGCATAAATTAGTGAGGCTTCGTCTTAGCAACAGGTGACTGGGAATTCTGGGCACCTGCCCTTGTGGAACCTGCTCCATCCTCCTCCCACTTGCCATACCAGGAAGAGAGGGGGAAGGAGCCGTTTGTCAGCCACTGCCAATGGAGCTGATTCACTCTCTTCCCGTCTACACTTGCTATTTTGCCAGTCCGGCTTACACTAACACAGACTCGGCACTGGCATGCTCAACTCATTCTCTCATGGCCTGGTGAAATATGAAGGTCACAGGCATGGAACTTAATGTCCACACTCTAGCCCTGACCTTTGACTACAGCCTGTCACTTATCACCTGAAGAACTCAGCTGTTTCATCCCGGAAAAGGGACATAAAAATAATACTGAAGTCAGAAAGCTGAGAGACAAATGGTCTCTTGGATGTGTTTTATGAACTTGCAAAAAACAAAAATAGTTATCACTGTTGTAAAAGCATCCTCATCATAGCAACAATCCTAAAACAAAACGTGCTCAAAACTTTCACAGAAGCTATCAAATGAACAGAGGAACTCACAAAAATAAATAATAAAACATTTCAAACACCAAATATATAAAAATGCTTATACAATATAATCACAGTCTATTAATAGGGCTGAACCCCACCCCCACCCCCATCAAGTACCACTGACTCCTGGTGTAAAGGTCTATGCTGACAGCCAATACCAACGGGCTCTCCCTGTTCCACCCCTCCACTGCTCCATTCATTCCACCCACCTCCACATCAGCAGCCACCCTGTCCTTCCCCAGCCCTGCAGTCACTCAGCCACTCAGCCAGCCCACAAGAGGACACATTCGGTACTCATGGAAGACCACAGCAAAACAAGAAAAGAGCGTGAGTCAGATGTGCCTGGTGCAGCAACATCTTCAAGAAACAACACTACTGGGACAGCCACACCAATGACACAATGCCCCTTGGCCAGCACAGCCTGGACAGGACCAAGAAATGAATTAATTTGCCAGTTGATCAATACCCCAGTGTACACCCAGGATATGCTGGGTCTTGTGCACCAAATCCCTGTTAAGTTTCTCAGTCCAGGACAAATGGGGATGTTGATGATCATAAAACAGTGTTTGTTAGCCGAAATGGAATTCTCTGCAAAATGGGTCATTTGGCTATCTGGGACGTGTTAGTGGCATCATTGGTACGGGGTGGTGATAGTGGTTGTTGATGCTGTTGTTGTTTCTGCTGCTACTCCTGAGACCAGGAAATGGGACTAAGTATTCCAAGAACAGGCCAATCCCTCACAACGAAGACTTATCAAATGTCCATCGAGAAGACAGAGAAATCCTGATCTGAACATAGAAGGGTGGGGAGAGGCATTAAGGCTAAACCTAGGGTGTGCATTTCTAACTCTCCCTGTTTCTCATATTCCTATGACTGACTGGCTCGTCTATACACTGACTCACCCATTCTTACATCTTCATGAGCTCTGCCCTTCCACCTAGGCTGTCCCGCACAGCCCTAAGGAAAGTTATGTAGGCCATATTTAGTATTAGCTGTCACCTTTCAAAAGTCACTGCCTTGAGTTCAGTGCCCTCATTTACAGACATGGCTTACCATGCCTACAAAATCAACTCTGCTGAAAATTAAATCAAGAAGCTAAACTGTCCCCAGCAGACATTGGGCAAGTGCTGGATGAGGGGTTCAGGAATGTGAAAATGCAGGGGGATTCTAATGCCTACACTCACCCTCCCCTGCCATAGTTTGAAGGAGAAAGTAGCCTGACTAGGGTACTGCAGGGAAAAACAAACTGAAAGGCAACATGAGAAGTCCAAGGTAGCTAGCCTCTACCCCTGGCAATTGCCACGAAGGGAAAGAGACAGCTATCCATAGACATAGCTCCAGAGGAAGGAAAGTGGACTCTGAAGTTGGTAGTTGACACGATACATTGTCCCCAACCCCATAGCTGTTGGTGCCTTGTGGAGCAAGAGACCCCTGGGAACCACAGGGAATAGACAAGCAGTGTGGTGAATGGATTGCAGTTTCTAGGTGGGAGCAGCAGACCCCAAGACACTGGACTGTGGAGATAGCTGCAGGGTGGTAAGGCAACCGGAAGCTGAGAGACTCTCAACATAACCACACCCTGGCCACAGCAGAGAGAAACTTAGTGGATGACAGGAAGCTTAGCTTGTGGTGAAAGGTGATGCAAGGCCCTGGTGAAACAGGAGACACAGGGTTGCGGCTTTCTCCTACCCAGGAAGAAACAGGGACAGAAAATATATTTGTCTTAGTTTATTGTTCATTTCTGTTCATATATTTTTTAATTTTATTTTTTGTTTACTGTATATCTTTAGTTTTTCTAATTCTTTAATTTGAATTTTTCTCTCTTTTTTAATAGAAACAAGTTTCTTTTACATGTCAATCCCATTTCCCTCTCCCTTCTCTCCTCCCCTACTCTCCCACCCTCATCCTAACCCCTTTATGCTGCCCAGGGAGGGTGAGGCCTTCCATGGAGAATCTTCAAAGTCTATCATATCATTTAGAGCAGGGCCTAGACCCTGCCCGGTGTGTCTAGGCTAAGAAAGCAGCATCCCTCTATGCAGAGAGGGCTCCCAAAATCCATTTGTGCACTAGGGGTAAATACTTATCCACTACCAGAGGCCCCATGCATTGTCCAGACCTCCAAACTGACATCCATATTCAGGGAGTCTGGAACAGTCCTCTGCTGGTTTCCCAGCTGTCAGTCTAGAGTCCATGAGCAACCCCTTGTGTAGGTCAACTGTTTCTGTGGGTTTCTCCAGCCTGGTCTTGACCCCTTTGCTCATCACTCCTCCCTCTCTGCAACTGGATTCCAGAGTTCAGCTCAGTGTTTAGCTGTGGGTTTCTGCTTCTGCTTCCATCAGCTTCTGGATGAAGGCTCTAGGATGGCATATAACTTAGTCATCAATCTCATTATCAGAGAAGGACATTTAAGGTAGCCTCTCAACCACTGCTTAGATTGTTAGTTGGGGTCAAACTCGTAGATCTCTGGACATTTCCCTAGTGCCAGAAATCTCTTTAAAGAGAATTATGGCTCCCTCTATTATGGTATCTTTTTTCTTGTTCTCCTCAATTCTTCCCCTGACTAAATCTTCCTGCTCTTTCATGTCCTCCTCTCCCTTCCTCTTCTCCCCCTCTCTTTCTTCTAGCTCCCTCTCCGATCCCCCCATGCTCCCAATTAGCTCAGGACATCTTGTCCCTTTTCCCTTCTCCGGAGAACTATGCATGTCTCTCTTAGGGTCCTCCTTGTTTCCTAGCTTCTTTGGCAGTGTGGATTGTAGGGTGGTAATACTTTGCTCTATGTCTAAAATCCATATATGAGTGAGTACATACCATGTTTGTCTTTTTGTGATTGGGTTACCCCACCTTTGTGATTGGGTTTCTTCTAGTTCCATCCATTTGCCTGCGAATTTCAAGATTTCATTTCAAGATTTTTTTTCCCAAACGAGTAGTACTCCATTGTGTAAATGTACCAAATTTTCTCCATCCATTCTTCAGTTGAGGGGCATCTAAGTTGCTTCCAAGTTCTGGCTATTACAAATAATGCTGCTATGAACATGGTTGAGCAGATGCCTCGTTGTATGAATATGCACCTTTTGGGCACATACTTAAGAGTGGAATTGCTGGAACTTGTGATAGACTGATTCCCATTTTCTTGAGGAACCACCATACTGATTTCCAAAGTGGCTGTACGAGTTGGCACTCCCACCAGCAGTGGGGGAGTTTTCCTCCTTCTCCAAATCCTCTCCAGCATAAGCAATCATTGGTGTTTTTGATTTTAGCCATTCTGACAGCAGTAAGATGGTATCTCAGAGTAGTTTTGATTTTCATTTCCCTGGTGGCTAAGGATACTGAGCACTTTCTTATGTGTCTTTCAGCCATTTTAGATTCCTCCATTGAGAATTCCCTATTGAGTTCTGTACCCCACTTTTAATTGGATTAGTTGGTGTTTTGGTGACTAGCTTCTTGAGTTCTTTGTATATTTTAGAAATCAGCCCTCTGTCAGATGCAGGGTTGGTGAATATCTTTTCCCATTCTGTGGACTGCCGTTTTGTTTTGTTGACTGTGTCCTTTGCCTTACAAAATCTTCTCAGTTTCGGAGGTACCATTTATTAATTGTCGATCTCAGTGTCTGTGCTACTGGTGTGATGTTCAGGAAGTGGTCTCCTGTGCCAACTCGTTTGAGGGTACCACCTAATTTCTCTTCTAAGAGGTTCAGAGTGGCTGGATTTATGTTGAGGTCTTTGATCCATTTGGACTTAAGTTTTGTGCATGGTGATAGATATGGAACTATATGCAGTCTTCTACATGCCAGCATGCAGTTATGCCAGCATGTTGAAGATGCTTTCTTTTTTCCATTGTATAATTCTAGCTTCTTTGTCAAAAATCCTGTTTTCAGGACTATAGCTCTCTAATAGATCTTGAAGTCAGGGATGGTGACACCTCCAGATGTTCCTTTATTGTACAGGGTTTTTTTGGCTATCCTGGGTCTTTTGTTTTTCCATATAAAGTTCAGAGTTGTTCTTTCAAGGTCTGCGAAGAATTGTACTGGGATTTTGATGGGGATTGCATTGAATCTGTAGATTGCTTTTGGCAAGATTGCCATTTTTACTGTATTGATCCGGCCTATCCAAGAGCATGGGAGATCTTTCCATTTTTTGGTATCATCTTTAATTTATTTCTTTAAAGACTCAAAGTTCTTGTGATACAGGACTTTCACTTGTTTGGTTAACATTACTCCAAGGTATTTTAGTGGCAATTGTAAAGGGTGATGTTTCTCTATTTCTTTCTCAGCCCATTTATCTTCTATATATAGTAGGGGCTACTGATTTTTTTTTAGTTAATCTTGTATCCTGCCACTTGGATGAAGGTGTTTATCAGCTGTAGGAGTTCCCTGGTAGAGTTTTTTGGGTCACTTATATAAACTAATATATCATCTGCAAATAGTGAAAGTTTGACTTATTGTTGGTTTTGGATTTGGTGGTGGTGGTGAAATTGTGTGTGGATTTCCTCCCCCCCCCCCTTTTTTGGCTGTTGGTAAAGTGGGATTACCTATTGCCTATGTTTTTCTGGTTGTAGTTAACTTCCTTGGGTTGGAGTTTTCCTTCTAGTACTTTCTGTAGGGCTGGATTAGTAGATATGTAATGTTTAAATCTGGTTTTGTCATGGAATATCTTGTTTACTCCATCTATAGTAACTGAAAGCTTTGCTGGGTATAATAGTCTGGGCTGGCATCCATGGTTTCTTAGTGTTGGTAGAATATCTATCCAGGACCTTCTGGCTTTAGGGTTTCCAAGGAGAAGTCAGGTGTAATTTTGATAGGTTTACCTTTTTATGTTACTTGACCTTTTCCTTAGCTGCTCTTAATATTCTTTCTTTGTTCTATATGTTTGGGGTTTTGATTATTTTGTGACGAGGGGACTTTTTTGTGGTCAATTCTATTTGGTGTTCTGTAAGCTTCTTGTACATTCATTGGCATGTCTTCCTTTAGGTTGGGAAAGTTTTCTTCTATTATTTTGTTGAATATGTTTTCTGCACCTTTGAGGTGGGTTTCTTCACCTTCTTCTATACCTATTATTCTTAGGTTTGGTCTTTTCATGGTGTTCCATATTTCCTGGATATTTTGTTTTAGGGATTTGTTAGACTTAAGATTTTCTTTGGTTGATGAGTCTATTTCTGCTAGTGTGTCTTTAACTCCTGAGATTCTCTGTTCCATCTCTTGTATTCTGTTGGTTATGCTAGGCCGAGCATTCAAAACTAATAAGTCTCTATGTTGTGATTTGGGAGCTGGTTGGTGGCCTAAAAGAAAAAGCCTGGTGCAGCTGTCATTGCAGATTGGATAATCATTAATTTAAGTGAAAACAAGATATCAAAAAGAGTTACATAAAACAAAGCAGACAGAAGCAGTGGGGAATCAGGGAGGAGCTGCAAACAGAGGACACATACTCCCCAAGAGATGCACAAAGCACAACAAAGAAACAAGAAAGTCGTGAAATGATATTCCAGCTTCTCAACCATAAAAAAACAAAGATGATAAGATGCCAAACTGCAAACACACACACACACACACACACACACACACACACACACACACACACGGATTGCAGGTTTTTATCAAAAAATATTCAAAGGCCAAATAGACCCAAATAAACAGATAAGGAATTTAGCTTAAATGATAAAATTGATTTAAAACACAAAAAGGAACAAGCAAAATTCTGGAAATGAGAGAACCAATAAAGTAAATAAATAGTATAGCAGAAAACATCAACAAACAAGAACAAGCAGAAGAATAAATCTTTTTATTTTTATTTATCTTTTTATATATTTGAATTACAAACAAGATTGAATTACATGATGATCCTAGTTCCCTTCTCCCTCCCTTCCTCCTCTACCAGCCCCCCAACTAAAACCCTACCTGTCATATGTCCTTTAGAAGAATAAATCTTAAGAGTGGATGACACCAGAAACTGGAAGCAGCCTAGATGCCCCTCAACTGAAGAATGGATAAAGAAATTGTGGTACATTTACACAATGTAGTACTACTCAGCAGAAAAAAACAATGCAATCTTGAAATTTGCAGGAAAATGGATGGAACTCGAAGAAACCATTCTGAGCGAGGTAACCCAATCACAAAAAGACAAACATGATATGTACTCACTAATAGGTGGACCTGCTTTATGATACACAGTAGTGACCATGCTTTATCAGAGCTGTTTTTAATGATGTTGCTCAGAATGGTTTCCTCCCAGATGATGACTGAGAAACTAATTTTTAAAAAAAGGGTTATAAAATTATTATATGAATTTTATGTACCTCAAGATTTGTAAATTTACTGGGTATGGTTAAAGATTTATAAAGTCTATAACAAAATGTTAACTTTAAAACTTAAAATAGGTTGAAAAAAAAGAGTGGATGACAGAGTTGAGGGAGGCCATGATGCATACAGACATATAGGAGGAAAAATTGGGCCAAAGAGATTTCTCAGTACTTAAAATGCTTGTGTGAGGTCTGGAGTTTGGATCCCCAGAGCAAGTGGACATATGGACATGGAAGCCTACCTGTAATTCCAGCCTGAGACAGTAGAGGAAGAAAATCTCCAGAGCTAGCCAGCTAGCAAGACTAGCCATACTGGGGGGTTCTGGGTTTGCTAGAGAAGCATTACCTTATTGAACCTCAAGTGCATGCACATACACTCAAGAGAACAACCCAAGCCTACATGGGATAGAGAAGGTGGTAAGAAATCAAATGTCTTAGCCAACCTAGTCAATGAGATTTAGCCAAGAATTGTCAGGATCTAGGAAAACAGACATCCAAATAGAGTAGGTCATCTGAACCCCAAACAGTTATGACCAGAGAAGAATCTCTCTAAGATGTGTCATAGTCAAGATATCAAAAATATAAAGCAAAGAAACCATAAGAGGAAAACACCTACAGAAGCATAAACATCACAATAACAGATGGAAAAATAAGAATATCTCAAAATAACATAGGCACAGCCATACACTAAATAAATAAATAATTCATAATAACTAAGCCATCTCTAAGAAAAATCTTCAAGGATTATTATACACAGAGGAAGAAGAAAGACAGTTTCACACAGAAGAACACAGGAAAGAGTATATTCTATGAAAGCAACAGACAAAGGAGACTTGAGAAAGAATTAATCATGTCCAACACTACCAGGAAAGGAAGAAAAGAACTGCCAATCAGCCAAAGAACCAGAACAATGAATAGCAAAAGCATAAACAATAGCAAACCCTTCTCAATTATAGCCTTGAATGCAGCTGTTCTTAAGACAATAATTAAGAGATACAAACTAATGAACTGGATTGAAATACATGACCCAATTATCTCCAGGAAACTCACAATAGCTAGGGAAAAATTAAGAGTCAGAGGTTGGAAAGCAAACTGTCAAGCAAATAAAAGTCACAAACAAGCTGGCAGAGCAATTCTCTGATCTAATTTGGCAGATCTCAAACCAAAACTAGTCAGCAGAAATGAGGAAGGAGGTTGGTCCACTGAGTATTAATAAAAGGAACAGTTCATCCAGAGGATACAACTACCAGAGATATTTATGCACTGAATCTTGAGGCCCCCAATTTCATAAAACTAACTCTGAAAGACAGAAGACCACATAAGTCCAGATACAATAATAATGGAGGACTTGGTACCCCACTGGTATAGCTAGATAGACCTTCAAAACTAATGATCAGCAAAGGGACCTCAGGGCTAAACTACATCATAGATCAAGTGGACCTAATAAATCTACAGAACACTCCACCCAATTGGTAGAAATGAACATTCTTCTCAGACACACTTGGAAACACTTCTAAAACTAACCACATCATCAGCCACAACACAAGACCCAATAAATACAAAATATCTCCCACATCATATCACATCACAGTGGACTAAAACAAGAGACTAATATCAAGACTAACCTCAGAAAAATATATGAATTTCTGGGGACTGAACAATATGTTTTTGAATAGAAAGTGGGTCATTGAGGAAACCAAGAGGGAACTTAAAAATTCCTAGAAACAAACAAAATTGAACAGAATCCCTGGGATACAGGCAAGTCAGTCCTAAGAGCTCAAGCACTAACATTAAAAATTCAGAGGGATCTCAATCAAATAACCCAATGAGACACTTCAGGGCTCCTAGAAAGCAAGAAGAAGCCTACTCCAAATATGGCAGACAGAAAGTTGTAATAGAGACCAAGACATAGATTCATGAATTCAAGACTAAGAATACAATATATAGAATTAATCCAAGAATTGCTTCTTTGAAAGTATTAAAGTATAAAATTGACCAACTTCTAGACAGACTAACCAAAAAAAAGACATGTGTTAATAAAATAAGAGATTTTGAAAAGATTATTGTTACAGCAGACTCTAATGAGAGCACATAATCAAGGACTGCTTTGAAACTTTATATTCTATTGAAAAAGAAAAATCTGGAAGAAATGGATAAATGTCTAAACTCATATGGTCTACCAAAATTAAAGCCAGAAGATATAAATAACCTGAAGAAACCATGATAAACAAGGAGACTAAAGCAAGATTAAGAGTCTCCACATAAAGGAAGTCTCAGGGCTAGACACTTTATTGCTGAATTCTACCAAACTTTCAAGGAAAATCTAATACCAACACGTCTCAAATTTTTCCATAAAGTGAAAATGGAATGAATACTACTGAACACACTCTACAAAGCCAATGTAACCCCAATGCCAAAACCAGGCAAAAAATACAGCAAACGTAGAAAGCCATAGAAACATTTCCCTGGTAACACATACGCAAAAAATCCTCAGTAACAATAACAACAACAAAAAAACAAGAAACTGAAAAAACTTCCATGTCTCTAGATTGGCTGAATTAATATTGTGAAGATAGCTTTATTACCTAAAGCATTCTACAGATTCCATGCAATCCACATCAAATTTCCAGTGACATTCTTAACAGTACTAGAAAAAAATAATCCTAAAGTGTATATGGGAACACAAAGAACATGATGGCCAATGAAACTATAATCAGAAATAATACAACCAAAATTATCAAATTGCTTGACTTCAAATTATACTACAAAGCCGTAGTGTCAAAGACAGCTGGTACTAGCACAAAAGCAGACATGTAGATCAATGGACTGTGATAAAGACCCAGAGGTAAACTCACTCAGCTATTAACACCTAAATTCTGACAAAGGTGTAAAAAGGCATGTACTGGAAAAACAATGGCCTTTTCCATAAATATTGTTGACAAAACTGGGTTTCACTTCCAAAAGAAGTTAGATCCATTATCTCTCACCTTGTACAAAAAAAAAACAACTTAAACTGGATCAAAGATCTTCTTTTGAAACTAGTAATACTGAAATTAATAAGGGAAAACACTTCAGGATACAGGCACAGGCAAGAAATTTCTGAACAGAGTTTCACAATAGCACAATAAGCCCAATAGCACAAGAAACAGCCCCAGGAATTGATAAGTGGGATTATATGAAATTGTAAAGCTTCTGCACAGCAAATGAAACTATCAGTAGAGTAAACTGTCTACTGAATTTTAGAAAATCCTTGTCAGCCATACTTCAGAAAGGGGGCTAATAGCTAGAATATACAAAGAACTAAAAAAAGTAAACACAAAAACAGCAAATAAACAAATGGATCAATGAACTAAACAAACAGTTCTCAAAAGAAGAAACACAAAATGCCAATAAATATTTGTGTCAAGTATACAACATCCCTAGCTACCAGGAAAATGCAAATTAAAACTTTTGAAAACAAGACAAAGAGAAATAAAAAAGACACCTAGTGTCAACCTCTGACATCCACATGCAAATATATACACCTGCACAAAACACATATATCCAAATACACCACACACACACGGTGTGTGTGTGTGTGTGTGTGTGTGTGTGTGTGTGTGTGTGTGCGCGCGCGCGCGTGCGCGCGCGTGCACACACGCATGTGTGCACGTGCACCTATCCCAGTGCACATGTAGAGGTCAGGAGTCAATTCTCTCCTACTATATTGGTCAACAAGATAGAAATCACATTATTACACTTGGCGGCAAGTACCTTTACAATTTCAGTGGCCCTTAAGTTTTTAAGTAAAATAAATTGGCATAGAATTCCAGTCAGAAAGGCTACCATCACACAAGCAAATTACAGCAAATATGAGAGAGAATATGGGAAGTGAATTTTCATCTACTCTTGGTGGGTGCAAACTGGTGTAGCCAACCATAAAATAATCAGTGTAGAAACTTCTCCAAAAACTAAAAACAGATCTACCATATGACCCAGCTGTCTCACTCTTGAGCAATTACCCAAATGACTCTACATCCTACCACAGAGACACTTGTGCAACTGTTTATTGCATCTCTTTTCACAATAGCAGGGAAATGGAATTTTCCTGAAGGTCCATCAATAGATAAACAAGTTGAAAACTATCATACATAGACACAATTGAATTTTATTCAGCCATAAAGAAAAATTAAAATGTGAAAATTTCAAGGAAAACAGATGGAACTGGAAAACATGCTAAGCTAGGTAACCTGGGCTCAGAAAGACAAATAGCCCCTTCTATATTCAGATCTAAGCTTCTAGTTGCTAAATATGCATATCTAGACAGGAGCAAAGGTGGTGTCTAAGTTACTGGTCTATTGCTGTGATGAAACTATGACCAAGGCAATTTATAAAAGAGAGGATTTAATCAGGGGATTGGTTACACTTCCAGAGGTTTAGTCCATGGTCATCATGGCAGAGAGCATGGTGGCAGGCAGGCAGGCATGGCGTTGGAGCAGTAGCTGAGAGCTTACAGCCTAACCCCCAAGCAGGCGGTTGGGGAGAGAGAAAGAGAAACTGAACCTAGCACACTTCCTCCAATAGGGCCACAACTCCTAATCCTTCCCAAACAGTCCCACTAACTAGGGGACAAACATTCAAACATGTGAGCTTCTGGGACCATTCTCATTCATAACACCACACCACAATGCCCAAATAAGGCAATATGAGACAGAAGGAGACAAATGGGAAAGACAATAGAACACAAGAGCTATAAACATAGAAGGGAGAATATTTGGGGCAAAAGGGAACATGGGGGACAGGAAGAGAAGGGGAGGAGGAGCAGAGTAGGAGAATCAATCGAAACAAAGTACATATGAAAATGACATAAGGAGCCTTTTTACTTTGTAAGCTAATTTAAATAATTACTTTAAAAGAAAGTTAAATAAGACATAGCTGAAATACGTTATTTATAGTAGATGTTCAATACAGACCCCCTTCTCTGTGCTGGATTCAAAACTCCACTCTACCCCTGTGGGTCATTGAGGGTGAAAGGGAAAAACATTTTAACTATGGGTTTATATTGCCATTCAGAGATTTCATGTCTGTAATTACTAGATGGAAGTTCCAATACTAAAATTTGATAAACACTTTGACTAACTTGATTTAATTAATATTCGGCAAAATATTTGCAACCACTTTCTCTGTGATTTTGAATTTCTTCAATTGACAAAATTGTATATATGTATAAAATGTTTCAAAATGGGGGTATATTTTATAACAGCTCACTCAAGCTAGCTATGCAATAAGTCATTGCTAACATTTTATGGTTTGAATACAACCTCTGATGATTTTCAAAGTGCAATGCACTGCTATTAAGTACAGCCACTGTTTTGTACTGTAGATTTCCTGAATGTGTTTTTCCTACCTAACTGAAAAAAAAATGTGTATTCATTTACCAACATCTCTTTCATCTCTCCCCTCTCAGCCTCAAGCAATGATTTTACTCTCTACGTCTGTTAAGATCAGTTGTTCCTATCCCACACAAAGGTGAGAACCAGTACTAAGTATCAGAAGAAATGTGTCTTGCTTAATGCCATTTCACATAAGAGCCTCCTGAAGCATGCATTGTTTCCTTTGTCATACAGGACAAAGCTTTTGAGTCTACCATAGTCTTAGTTTTCTATTTCAGCTTTTGTGCCTGTACTCGTGAACTCACATAAAAAGGCAATGTTTACAGCAGTATTGTGGTTCACTCTGCGTTGCTTCCAAGTGGCTTATAGTTTTTGTTGTCTTGCATTTTAGACTTGCATGCATTTTCAGCTGATTTCTTATATGATGTGATATAGAGATATCATTGCATTTAAGTGTGGATATCCAGTTTCTCCAACACCATTTATTTAAAACCCTGCCATTTCCTCATTGGTCAGTTTCAGAAACTTTGCCCCTCCCCCTCCAAAATAAATTTTCTATACATTCATTGGGCTTCGCTCTGTTCCATTGGGCTAGGCAGTTTGGATTTTTGGTCTTTGTTGATTTTTTCCAACTTTTTTATTTGAATTAGAAACAAGATTTTTTTACATGTCACTCCCAGTTCTCACTCCCTCCTCTCCTCCCCTACCACCCCTCCCCAACTAAAACCCTACTTATCACATATCCTTTCTGCTCCCCAAGGAGGGTAAGGCCTTCCATAGGGTGTCATCAGAGTCTATCATATCCTTTGGGATAGGGCCTAGGCCCAACCCTGTGTGTCTTGGCTCAGGAAGTATCCCTCTATGTGGATTGAGCTCCCAAAGTCCACACCTATGCTAGAGATAAGTACTGAACTACTACAGGAGGTCCCATAGATTTCTGAGGTCTCCTCACTGAAACCCACGTCCCTGGGGTCTGGATCAGTCCCATGCTAATATACCAGCTATCAGTCTGGGGACCAAGATCTCCCTGTTGTTCAGGTCAGCTGTTTATGTGGGTTTCACCAGCCTGGCCTGGACCCCTTTTCTCAATGCAGGTACAGTCTGATTACCACAGCAACACAATATATTCTAAAGTCAAGCCATATGGTGCCCCCAGCTTTATGAGCTTTGGTCTTGCTATTGCTGATTTCCTTCAACATTTCTTTGCCTATTTGGATGCCTTGTGATTATGTGTGATTTTTTTAAAGTAATTTGAAACTAGAGAGATGGTTTAGAGGTTAAGAGCACCTGCTGCTCTTCCAGAGGACAGTTCAGTTCCCAGTCCCCACATTGGGCAGCTCACAACCACCTATAACTCCAGATCCAGGGAATCTGACACCTTCTTCTGGCCTCTGTGGGCACATGCACACATGTGTACACACACACACACACACACACACACACACACACAGAGAGAGAGAGAGAAAGAGAGAGAGTGAGAGAGAGAGAGACTCAGACATAATACATACATGTACATAAATAAAAATAGAAGTATTTAAACATTTATAGCTTCAGTTTCTTTAGTTTTCACACAAAGATATTTGCCCTATTCACTTTCTTTAAACACACACACACACACACACACACACACACACACACACACACGTGTCTATATAGAGAGTTATATAAAAATATAGACAGGCCGTGGTGGCACATGGCTTTAATCCCAGCACTCAGAGGCAAAGGCATGTGGATCTCTGTGAGTTCAAGGCCAGCCTGGTCTACAAAGCAAACCCCATCTCAAAAACCAAACAAACAAACCATTCTGAGCGAGGTAACCCAACCACAAAAAGACAAACATGATATGTACTCACTCATATGTGGACCTGCTTTATGATACATAGTAGTGACCATGCTTTATCAGAGCTGTTTTTAATGATGTTGCTCAGAATGGTTTCCTCCCAGATGATGACTGAAAAGCTAATTTAAAAAAAAAAAATGGTGCCAAGTACCACAAGAATAACAGAACTGTGCTGTTTTCTGGGATTTTGTTTTTTACTTTGTTGTTGTTGTTGTTGCTGTTTGTTTGTTTGTTTTTGTTATTTTTTTGTTTTTTTTTTTTTTTAATGGAGTGTGCTGGATGTCTCTACAATTTTGTTCAAATGACTGCAGAACCCGGAAAAGCTGTTGCTGCTATTGATGCATAACATATTGCCATTATTGCTCTTTTTATATAAATATATATATGTTACGATAAATCTTTCCACCAAAGCCACCTGAGCTCCACCACCATGTGTGAGCTTTACACCAGCCGCCCGCCCGAGTTAGGCCCAAATGAATACACAGAAACTTGTATTAGGTACAATGCTGCTTGGCCAATGACTAGGATTCCTCATCTGTTAGCTCAATCTTAATTATCATAAATCTATATATTTTATAAGACTTATCTTATTGGACGCCTATTGGCATCCCTCCTTGCCAGTGGACCACATCTTGCTGCTAGAACAGGAGCGGAGGGGAAAAGAGAGAGCCCTTCCTGTTTCTCCTTCGCTTAAATATGAGTCTCTTCGCTATGTCACTTCCTGCCTGGATCATCACTTATCTACTACATTTCCCAGAATCCTCTTTGACTCCTAGTCCTAACTTGCTGTCTCATTGGTCAAACAGTATTTTATTCAATAATCAATAAGATAAACATACACAGTACATTCCCCATCATTTATATATATATATATATATATATATATATGCTAATTGAAACCCAAATATATGATGAATCCAAGGTGTTTCAGTGAGTGCTCACCTGTGCATGCAAATTTGATTTCATCTTTAGTAAGTAGTAAAGTTATATGCTTGCCAAAAAAAAATAATAATAAGTGATACACTGGAAGACAAATGTCACACAATTTCAATTTTATGTGTAACCTAGAAATGATGAACTTATGGGAACAAAGAGCAGAATTGTGGCTATTAGGCTTCAATGTGGGTCTTTTAACAATGGGGAAACAATTGGTTTAAGGATATAAAACTGCAGTTGGACAAGAGGCATGCACTCTCTGAAGTCTTGAAGTCTACTGAGAGCATGATAAATATGGTTGATAACAATATGCTATATTTTAAAAGTTGTGAGATAGTATACGTTAAGTGTTCTCAAAACAAAAATGATGAATATGTGTGTATAACATGTAAATTGGTTTAATTTAGCCATGCCATTGTGAACATACTGTATTCTGTATCATAATTGTGCATGACTTTATTTATGAGCTATATAAATGAATGGGGAAAAAAAGAACAAATGAGCATGAAATTCAAGATAAAATGTCAGATCCATTACAATTGTATGCATTCTTACCATGCTAAAAAAAAAAAACCAAACAAATAAATACAAGTGTGTGTGTGTGTGTGTGTGTGTGTGTGTGTGTGTGTGTGTGTGTGTGTGTGCATCCTAATCGTATCTTGCCCTCTGATCCCATCTTCCTTCTGGCTTCAAGCCTTTTATATATATAACCCACTGAGCACACTTAGTGCTGCCCATATGCACAAGGCTGTAGAACCATCTATAGGGCATGGGCAATCTGTCAGTGACCACCCCACCAAACAAAAAGGTACCCCCTCACCCATTAGCAGCCTACAACTTCCAATAGCTCTTCACTTAGGACCAGGACCTCAGGAAGCCCACCCGACACCATGCAGGAGTTTTTAACATACGGAGTTTGAACATATGCAGGTCCTATGCAGATGATGACAGTTGCTGTGAGTTCATATGTACCACAACCATGTCATGTCCAGCGGACATTCACAGCTCTCCTTCCCAGCATCTTTATGCCCCCTCCTCCAGGGTGTCCTTAAGACAAGTGCCATTTAAATTAGTCCCCAGCATAGGTTACTAATGGAAAACAGGCCTGCCACGTAGGAAAACAGCAGTCCCCAAGAGGCTGCTGTTTAAACTGCTTATATTGTCCAGCTGCCAGTGGAGCTGCTGACTCACTGGGTGTTTACCCCAGCTGAGAAATGAAACTACTTGAAATTGTTGTAGGCATAGAAGACTTTAGATCTTCAAATGCTTATATATCCTCGAAATAATGGTTAATAGTCACTTCAAAAAGACAGACATACTTTGTAGTCACATATATTTTGCCTTTGATTTCTAGGTTAATTAATGTGATTGTTTTTGTCAAGTGTTGTCTTGTGTCCTTAGCCAAGAACTAAACTGAAGCAAATGTTACAAAGTTATTTTATTCCCTTAGTTTTATTCACCACCCTCAAAAAGTCTGTCAGGGCTGTAAAGAAAACTAGAAACATGTTTTTGCTGCAGCCAAACAATTCCCTGAAGTCTGCTGAAAAAATAAATATTTCGTGGGTTTGTGTGTATGTGTTGGCTTTTTGAGGCAGTGTTTCTTTGTGTAGCCCTGGCTATCCTCAAACTCAGAGGTCTGCCTGCCTCTGCCTCCCAAGTGCTGGAATTAAAGGCATGCACCACCATTGCCTGGCCCCAGACTCACATATATTGTTAAAGATCACATATGCTTTAACCTGTTTCAATGCCAAAAGCTTGTTATTTGCTCATAATCTCCCCGTGATTCCTTCAGAAAGTGATTTGTCTGCTTTGATGAGTTCTATTGGATGGAGCTGGGGAGACAGCTCAGTGGGTAAGAGTGCTGGCTGTGCAAGCATGAGTGCCTGAGTTCATGCCATATTAAATGATTTTTTAATGTGATGTTAAATGTGGTTCTTCAAGAGATTTGGGGAAAGCTATCTAGTGTTTGCTGTGAGTGAGCTTGTTTCTGATATCTTTGAATCAGCTAGCTTGATACCTTGGCCAGCAGGTGGGTGGGCCTCAAGCCCAGGTCCATGGCATGGAGGTGCTTATTTGATCACAAGTGGTGGTCTTGAAGCCTGATTCTGAGAGTGTGGAACTGGGTCCTATTTCCACAAGGGCCAGCCTGAAGCTTGAATCCACAGATGTTGAGATAGCATGAGACTTTAACCTTAGTCTCCAGGGACTGGCCAATTACTAGGATGTAAACTGGTACCCTAGGTTCCCCCTTGGTGTTTGACTGTGCCAGGAGGCTCAATCTACAAGTTCCAGCTTGGAGTTTGGGTCTATAGAAGCTTTCTTGAAGTGGATATACTGGATTAGATCTAGCGTGTGCTCCAAGGAAAACTACAGTGCTCACTTCCCTCTTCTTCACCAATTGGAAGGTCTCACCCCACACTAAAAGCAGTGTTGGAGAAATGGAGACCTACAATATAAAAACATCACCCTGTTCTTCCCAGTACAACTTTCCAATCTTGCTATACCCAGCTACCATAAACCGTACTAGGTTTCCTTAGCTTTTTGTGACCGTCGTTTCACTCACAGACTTTTGTCCAAATTGTTGTTTTTGCCTGAGTATGGACACCACGACGTTCTATGATGTCATCTTGCTGATGTTAGCTCCCTCCCTCTGTGATTCCTCCAGGTATCAAAATTTACGATCAGACAACGTAAAATGCCGACTTGTTTCAAACTAAAGGCTCTAGATGTGCTCTCAGTGTGGTCATGAATCCTGACATTTGAGATGTATTAATACAAAGTCATGGTCTGAAAATGGCCCAACTATAACTTACATTGCATTGCATTAACTCTTCCCACTTTCTTAAGAGACATCTTGGCTCATAATGCATGCTGTTTTAGCACAGAGAGCTGCAGAGTCCACAGAAAACCCAGATGAAGCCCAACTCCTCCTTCAAACAGACACCTTCCATGCTGGAGCATCATTTTCAGGAAATCGAAAGTGATCAGAAATATCAAATGCTGCCAAAGAGCACATTCTTGCTTCTGAAACAGGACTTCCCTCAAGGTCAAGCACTCCCTGGAGAAAAGCCACTTAGACAAGGCTTTAACGCTCTCCCCAGAGGCCAGAGTTGAACCAATGGCAAAAGTCTTGAGTTTGTGCTGTGGCCATGCCTACTCTTGCCATGTTACCAGCTCCCTGTACAAGTTGCAGTGCAAGCCTTCGTTGTGGTCTGTACACTCCCTGTTTGTGTCTTGGTGTGCATTCTTGTCTGTAACACCGCGTTTGTTTTCTCTGCTAGCTACAAATTTTACTTACGAGGAGAAAACTTTTCTTTCACTATGTTCCATTGTTCTGAATTATCTTGTACTATTACACTCTTACATATACCTCACTTTGGATATAAGATCTTGCTACATCCTCCAGACATCACTGCCCAGTGTTCCTCCTTGGCCCTGCCAGACATTTATTAAACTGGCCTTAATAATAGTCCTTAACACCTAAATAGCATTTTTCTCATCCCTTGAATTTATTTGATCCTTATAATAGCCCTATGATGTGAGCGGGGAGGTTATTATTATATTCCCATTTTAGACAAAGCAAATGAAGATGGGCAACTGTTACAATGGAGAGTGCCAGTCTCTTCATCTGTCACCAACTTCCCAATAAAGAAATCATCTCTTTGATGGAACCCCAGTAATAAACGAGGATTCACCCCAGCATTCATGGTATCCCAGTTGGCCCGAATTGCAGCTTTCTGGCTGGGGAGTGTCCTCCTCCATTGCCTGCTGGTAAGCCCCTGAAACCAGGAACAGACTGTTTACCACTGTCGGCCTGGGACTAAGATAGAGCCACAAGTACAAGAAGTCTCAATAAGTCCTTGCTGATTGGGTCTGCCATGCAAGGGATGAGCTAGGTCTCAACACTGTTTGAGCGTCCGCTTTCTCTGAGCATAGGGCTTCCCACGTCCACCTGCCAGGGGCCATGTCAGAGGAGCAGCAGGTGGCAGCCCACCAGGAAGCCCTGATACCACAGACTCTAGAATGCCTTTTGCTTCTGCTGTCCCTTTACATGTTTGCTGCTGCCATCTTTCTCTGGTACCTGGAATGGTGTGAATGGCAGTGGGGGGATCCCCACTGCCTGTAATGTAGTGTGATCATCTCATGGAAACATCCCATTCTACTGGGCATTTTTACCTGTGGATTATTATGAAGATGATCCCTTCTTAAGGTGTATTGTCCCATTGATAATAATAATATTTGTTTAAATAGAGTCTTGATGATAAAAATATAAACAAGGAAGTGTCACACAGATCGAATACATGAGTTTCTATTGAGGAGCTGTAAAGACTTTGGCTTAGGTCAATGATTAAGAAAAACAATTGAGTCCCAGTACACTTTTTGCTAGGATTGGTTGATGACCAAAGGTGATGATTAATTCCTTATATCGATTGCTGCCCTCAATCTCCATATATATATATATATATATATATATATATATATATATATATATTGATGCGTGCATATGCACCATAAGTTTTAAAGTAGAGCTGACTGGTTCTTTTTCATATATAAAAGTTTAGGTTTGTGATTCCTTTAAGATTCCTTATAAGATTACCTTTCAAGATAAGTAATAAGGCCCTTTCTTTGCAATGCAGCCTACCAGTAAAAGACCTGACTGAGAAGAATATCTTGCTTGCCTACATGGTTAATCTATAACAAGTTGCTTGAGTATGAATGTATGTCGGTTCCTGGGATAATTTGTTTTTCTCCTGTAATACATAAAATGTTTATTAATCATGTAAGAGATATGGAAAACATGCTGTTTTTTACTTGTATTCATTCACTTGAAAAACAGAATGTAGTCACATTGTAATTTTTATATTGCCTGAAAGATTTTGCTGGGGTATATAAGTTATAAGGGAAAGAACAGAGATAGAGTTAAAAAGACTTTAAATGGGTTAGAAGGAAAACATCGAGAATGAGAGAGTTAGAAGGGAAACATGGAGAAGCAAGACAGAGTTAGAAGGAAAACATCAAGAATAAAAGAATCAGCAGGAGAACATCAAGAGAGTTAGAAGGAGAAAGAAAACATCTAGAGACAGAAGGGACATTTCTGGAGAGAGATAAGAAAAGAAAACATAGAACACACGATGAAGAATACAGAAGAATAAAGAAGGAAACCATCAAGAGAGTATGTGTCTTTTTCTCCTAACTCCCTCAGACAGAAAAGTCTAATACAAGCCCACTGCTTGGCTTCTCTCTGAGCCCTGTACTGCTGGATGCTGCCCCCCCTCAAGCAGTGGTACCTGCCATTTAATATATTCTTAGCAGCAGTTAACTCCCTCACTAATTTTGTCTACTTAACTATCTGTTAGGTAATCAGCTAGTCTTTCCACGTATATTCTCTAGCGATATTCCATTTCTCTTTGTTCTTTTTTTTATTTTACATGTCATATAAAAATAGACCTAGAGTAAGACTAAGTAAACTGTGTGGTCCCAGAGACATTAGTAGTGATGACGGTGTGTTAATAACTAGCTGAAAGTCTCTCCATCTCTGTCTCTCTCTCTCTCTCTGTGTCTCTCTATGTCTCTGTCTCTCTGTTTCTCTCTGTGTCTCTGTCTCTCTCTGGGTATCTCTGGGTGTCTCTGTCTCTCTCTGTCTATCTCTGTCTCTCTCTCTGTCTCTCTGTCTGTCTCTCTGTCTCTCTCTCTCTCTCTGTCTGTCTGTCTCTCTCTCTCTTTCTCTCTCTCTCTCTCTGAGCTACTCACACATCCCTCAGGAAGGAAAGTCCTTCATTTCTTCACTGATTCAAAGAATTACCTCCCAGGTACTCTGGCCAGCTGGAAATCAGTGGGGAACATTGCCTGCACAGCTCTTGCACCTCTCACTCCCCCAGATTGGTTTATTTTCCATAGTGTCAGCTGAAATGCTACACAATGAAGCCCATGTATGTGTATCAGCTCTGCTTCCTTGCACCCAAGGGAATCCAAACATGAGGGCTGATTGACCTGCCCATCAAATATTCATTCTCTCTTTTCCTACTGAAGAGTTGCTGTGAGAAAGCCACTGCACACACAGTGAGAAACTCCATTTCCTGGATTCCTCATACCTGGATAAAGTCATGTGGTTGAGGTTTGAGAAAGGCAACTGAGTGACTGTAGTGTACACACTGTGGTCTTGTTTTTCCCACAGCTAGACATCAATATCAATGTCCACAATGACCTTGGAGGCCACATACTGGAGATAACACTGCTTCTAGCCAACTCATTACTTAAATGATACCTCCAGCTAAATGCCTCTCTCCCACTTGTGCATGTATGCATAAAAATTTATTTAAAAGGATAAAGATCACTAACACGAACCATACAGTTGTCTCCTTCTCATTCACAATTTGGCTTTTCATAATCTCAGTGACTCATGATCAGCCATGACCTAAAACCATCAGTGGAAAATTCAAGAAATAAACAATTTGTTAAGTTTGAAACTGCCTGCTGTTTGGAGTAATACAGAAACATCTCAAGTACCCTGCTCTACTCCACCAGAATGAGTCATCTTTTTGTCTAGAACATCTGCACAGTGTGTACCAGCCTTGCATTGTTTATGTTCAGATAACCTTTGTTTCAATGCTCCCCCAAAGCACAAGCTGGAAATCAAAATATGCCACAGAGAAGCCAAAACACGCTTTTTTAAGTGAAAAGGTTTGTATGCTGGGAACACACATTATGAATACAAGATTGAGTACTACCCATGGTTTCAAGTACCCTACAATATGTCCCCTACACACCAAAAAGATTCGTATAATGCTGCCATATTTATTCAAGAAATGTCTGATAACCACAAAGGAAAAGAAAAATAGTGACAGCAATGGCAGAACCATGCATGGGAACCCTGTTTTGCTCCCATGCAAAGCCACATAAATAAATGTTGTCACCAATCATCATGAGTTCCTAATTAGAAAAACTTCGGTCTTATACTTAGGCCCTACAACTTAAGTGTCACAATCCCTATACTTTGTTTCAAAAGATGGGTTCTAAACACCTTATACATCAGGTAACCTTCTCAAATCTATTTATTATCAACTTTAATGAGACTTAGTCTTTTGTCAGGTATTGTGCTGAATACTCATTAAATCTAGGGTCAAAGAGCCTTGAGTGTTATTATTGTACCTTATAGGTTACTCATAATGCTCTGGGTCAGCACTGCAGGAACTGAAACTTGAGCTTGTTACCTGGCTTCCAAACATCACCACTCTCCCAGCCAGGATGCAGAATGCAGATTTACATACTAACATATTTAAAATAGCAGCTTCTGAGAAGTCAAAAGGCACCAAAGGATCAGCTGGCATTCCCATTCTAAATGTATTTGTTCTAGAACTCCCCCAAGGGAATGTACTGTTGTGGTTGCATTTTGTTTTGTTTTTCCTTTAAAAAGGAGGACCTCCTTCTGCCCTACAAAAAGAGGTTCCTAGGGGCTGGATAGAGGATGGGCTGTGGTTAGGAGCACTTCCTGTTCTTGCAGAGAATGGGGGTTTGATTTTCAGCATCCATGTAAAGCGGCTCACAACCAGTTACTCCAATTCTAGGAGATGCAAACCTCTGACCTCCACATGGTACACATAAACTCACAAGCACACACACGCATTAAATAAATAAATGAATAAATAAGTGCTTAAAAGAAAGAGACCCATTATTTATATTCCCAAAGTTCCCAGTGTGAACTAGCCACCTCAGACTTACTCAGTCAAGTACATACAGGTTTTACAGCACTCAAGAGAGGGAATAGAACTTGGACAGACTTGCCCACCATCTTGTATTCCATGCAGGGTACACACTGATGCTGTTTCTTGGGCTTACCTATCCTGCCCTTGGAGGATCAGACATTTCCTTGCCTCCTGTATCACCCATATGAAAAGCATTGACCCCTCTCTCCAGAGCCTTAAAGACCAGTGGACACTTGGCATTTGTAGACTAATGTGGACCCATAGAGAGTTCATTGGGAGGGCTCTAGTCCTTGCCTAGCTCCCTCAGACCTTGACCACTCCCATGGTTGATCCTGAGGCTGTGGTCATGGATGGATGGATGGATGGATGGATGGATGGATGGGAGCCCCCACCCCACTCCACCCCTGCCTTGGGTACCTATCTATGTTAGGGAAGATTTTAGCTATTCATAAACAATCCCGAAGGTTTATTAGCCATTTTTCTGGAGCATAATTTTTTTTCATGTGCTACAGGGATAGAAGTGCAACTTGGCAATAAGAAACTGTCCTTAGATTTCTAGCTTTGTTTTAAGATGTTAGGTAAGGTTTTGAACTTTGAGATCTTTCCTTATTTACCAACAAACCTCAATGTCTTTAGTATACACAGCTCTTATAATAAATATTGCAGCTGAAGATCTCAAGTCCTAAGGTTTGGTTGTGGTCAAAGCAAAACTGTCTCCACAGTGAGAGGCATTTTAAAGAGAACAAAATCTTATGAAGCAGCTAATACATGTCCTACCCTTAGGTAGGCATTTCTTGTACATCTCACTTTTCTTTCCAAAACCCTAAAACCCAATGTCTTAGTTTGGGTTTCATTGCTGTGAAGAGACACCATGACTATAGCAACTCTTACAAACATTTAATTGGGGTGGCTCACTTATAGTTTCAGAGATTCATGCAGATATGGTGCTGGAGTAGTAGCTGAGAGTTCTATACCTTGGCAACTGACAGTCACACTGAGGGAAACTTGAGCAAAAGAGACCTCAAAGTCACCACCGCCCAGCCCAGTGACACACTTCCTCCAACAAGGCCATACCCCCTAATAGTACTGCTCTCTTCGGAGTCCATTGTCCTTCAAACCACCACATATAAATATAACTTTTATTGTACAGATAATGACACTCAGATAGATTTAGCTAGACCCCAAAGTCACATGGGCGATAAAGTGAGATTTGAACTCAAGTCCTGTGCTTCCAAAGTCTCCCAACAGTGGGGCTGGAGAGATGGCTCAGAGGATAAGAGCACTGCTTGCTCTACCGGAGGTCCTGAGTTCAATTCCCAGCAACCACATGGTGGCTCACAACCATCTGTAATGAGATCTGGTGCCCTCTCTAATCTGCAGGTATATATGTAGGCAGAACACTGTATACATAATAAATAAATAAATCTTAAAAAAAATAAAAAATAAATAAACCTCCCAACAGAAATAGACAAGTGATGCTAGATTTTCCCAGCCAGGGACTATTCAGAAAGGTCTTTTGATCTTTATAGGACAGAAGGCTGAAGAAAGGCTATATACTGGAAAAGACTTGAGATCACTGAGTTGGTATCAACAACAAGAGCTTGGCTTGAAAATAAAAATGAAGAAAGTAGAGACTGGAATAACAAAAACACCAGCCTGCATTGTGGCACAGGCAGGCACAGGGTCCTTCAGGCTATCCTAAGGGAGAGGTTGTTTGAATCTGTGTCAACTTCTACAGTCACTATGAAGTGCTTTGTGGATGAGATTACCTGATAATCAAAATTCTGAGAGCTGACTAAAAGGACCTTGTGAACTTTTGATTTCCAAGATTCTTGTAGAATGTGAACAAGTAATAAGAAAAGAAAAACCTTTAGCAGAGATCAGTATAGGCTTAGCTATCACTTGTGCGACATGTTGGCTTCTTGAGGACTCCTAAGAAGGCCAAGATCCCATGTTCCCTCTCCTAAGAGGAGGAGCAGATAGAACAGGACTTGTGAACTGCTACCACTTCCCCAACTCCAGGCCAAGAATATGCAAAGAGAACAGAAGAAAAGCACCCTTGTGTGGTCTGTCCTACACTTGGATTCAGTCCTCATTCTCCAAGAAAACAATAGGTTTTTGGAAAGTACTTTTCACTGGTGGCTTGGAAGTTTCCAAGAACATAAAAAGAACATGAACTTGAGTGGAAAAAGTTTTATTATTTGTTTTAATTCTTGAGAATTTTATACTCATATACAATGAAATATGATCATATCTATTCTATTTTTCTCTCCTCCATATCCTTCTTAATACATTCATCTCCCAACTTCATGGTTCACTCTTTCTTTCTTTTTGGATAACCACCTAAGTTCAGTTAGTACTGAATGTGGGGCCATCGCTGGACCATGGGAAGTCTACTGGTAGCCACACTCTCCCCTCCATATATAACACCTATGGGTCTGAGCAAAGTGAAGGTGATAGACTTGGGACTAGGCAGATAAGAAGGAAGACAGGCATCCTAAAAGAAGGAACACTAGAAGCAGTGGTTCTGGGAGATGGTGAACACAGAATGGCAGCTCTAATCAAACTTCCTATCCCTATGACTCTTCGCTGTCTTCTCTCTCCTGTTGAGCAGCCAGAGCTGACTGTTAATAGTCATTACTAATCTGCCAACTGCCATTTTCCAGTCCTGATTACTATCAGTATTTACTCTATCTTAAAATTCCCCCATTCATCATCTCTATCTTTTTATCATCATTATTCTGAGAATCCCACGGTATTAACTGAGGTAATAAGAATCTGGGTGCTGCCAGTAGCACAAACATTGAGATCGACAATTAATAAATGGGACCTCCTGAAACTGAGAAGCTTCTGTAAGGCAAAGGGCACAGTCAGCAAGACAAAACACCAGCCCACGGAATGGGAAAAAATATTCACCAACCCCACATCTGACAGAGGGCTGATCACCAAAATATACAATGAACTCAAGAAGCTAGCCTCCAAAACACCAAACAACCCAATTAAAAAGTGGGGTACAGAACTCCATAGAGAATTCTCCATGGTGGGATCTAAAATGACTAAAAGACACGTAAGAAAGTGTTCAACATCCTTAGCCACCAGGGAAATGCAAATCAAAACAACTATGAGATTCCATCTTACTCCTGTCAGAATGGCCAAAATCAAAACCGCCAATGACAGTTTATGCTGGAGAGGATGTGGAGGAAGGGGAGCACTTCTCCTCTGCTGGTGGGAGTGCCAACTTGTACAGCCATTTTGGAAATCAGTATGGCCACTCCTCAGGAAAATGGAAATAATGGGAATGAGTCTACCACAAGATCCAGCAATTCCACTCTTAGGCATATACCCAAAAGAAGCACATTCATACAACAAGGATATCTGTTCAACAATGTTCAGAGCAGCACTATTTGTAACAGCCAGAATCTGGAAGCACCCTAGATGCCCCTCAACTGAAGAATGGATGGAGAAAATGTGGTACATTCACACAATGGAGTACTACTCAGCAGAAAAAAACAATGGAATCTTGAAATTTGCAGGAAAATGGATGGAACTAGAAGAAACCATTCTGAGCGAGGTAACCCAATCACAAAAAGACAAACATGGTATGTACTCAATCATATGTGGATTTTAGACATAGAGTAAAGGATTACCAGCCTACAATCCACACTGCCAGAGAAGCAGTAAACAGGGGACCATGTATTTAAGAGAGACATACATGGTCCCCTGGAGAAGGGGAAAGGGACAAGATCTCCTGAGCAAATTGGGAGCATGGGAGGAGGGGGGAGGGAGATAGGAGAATGAGAAGGGGGGAAGAGGAGGACATGAGGGAGCAGAAAGGTTGAGTTGGGGGAAGAATAGAAGAAAACAAGAAAGGAGATACCATTAAAGAGGGAGACATTTTAGGTTTACAGAGAAATCAGGCACTAGGGAAATGTCTGGATATCTACAAAGATTACACAAGCTAACAATCTAAGCAACAGAGGAGAGGCTACCTTAAATGCCCTCCCCTGATAATGAGGTTGATGACTATCTTATATGCCATCCTTTAGCCTTCATCCAGCAGCTGGTGGAAGTAGAAGCAGACACCCACAACTAATCACTGAACTGAACTGGAATCCACTTGCAGAGAAGCAGGAGTGATGAGCAAAGGGGTCCAGACCAGGCTGGTAAAACCCACAGAAACAGCTGACCTGAACAAGGAGGAGCTCTTAGTCCCCAGACTGATAACTGGGATACCAGCATGGGACTGATCCTGACCCCAAGAATGTGGGTTTCAGTGAGGAGACCTCAGAAATCTATGGGACCTCCTGTAGTAATTCAGTACTTATCCCTAGCATAGGTGTGGACTTTGGGAGCCCATTCCACACAGAGGAATACTCCCTGAGCCAAGACACATGGGGTGTCTAGGCCCTATCCCAAAAGGATATGATAGATTCTGATGACACCCTATGGAAGGCCTCACCCTCCTTGGGGAGCAGGAAGGATATGTGATAAGTAGGGTTTTAGTTGGGGGGGGGCATGGTAGGGGAGGAGGGAAGGGAGTGGGAACTGGGAGTGACATGTAAAACAATCTTGTTTCTAATTCAAATAAAAAAAAATCTGCAAAAAAAAGTGGAGTGCAGAACTAGATAGAGAATTCTCAACAGATGAATCCAAAATAGCTGAAAGACACTTAAGAAAGTGCTCAACATCCTTAGCCATCAGGGAAATGCAGCTCAAAACCACTCTGAGATACCATCTTACCCCTATCAGAATGGCTAAAATCAATAACACCAATGACAGTCTATGCTGGAGAGGATGTGGAGAAAGAGGAACACTCCTCCATTGCTGGTGGGAGTTCCAACTTGTACAACCACTTTGGAAATCAGTATGGTGGTTTCTCAGGAAAATGGGGATCAGCCTACCTCAAGATCCAGCAATTCCTCTCTTGGGCATATAACCAAAAATGCACATTCATACAATAATTCATTCAACTAAGTTCATAGCAGCATTATTTGTAATAGCCAGAACATGGAAGCAACCTAGATGCCCCTCAACTGAAGAATGGCTGGAGAAAATGTGGTACATTTACACAATGGAGTACTACTCAGCAGAAAAAAACAATGGAATCTTGAAATTTGCAGGAAAATGGATGGAACTAGAAGAAACCATCCTGAGTGAGGTAACCCAGTCACAGAAAGATAAACATGGTATGTACTCATTTATATATGATTTTTAGACATAGAGCAAAGGATTACCAGTCTACAATCCACACTGCCAGAGGAGCTAGGAAACAAGGAGGACCCCAAGAGAAGATTGCATAGTTCCTTGAAGTAGGGGAGGGGGACAAGAACCCCTGAAAAAAGTGGGAGCACAAGGTGTGGGTGGAGAGGAAGGAGATGGGAAGGGAAGAAGGGGAGATGGGAGGCGAACAAGAGGACTGAGACAGGGGAGGAATAGAGGAGAGCAAGAAAGGAGATGCCGTGATAGAGGGAGACAGTACAGGTATGGAGAGAGGTCTGGCACAGGGGAAATGTTATGGCACAGGGGATCCACAGGGATGACCCCAACTAAGAATCCAAGCAGTAGTGGAGAAGATGCCATTGATGCCCTTCCCTTATAATGAGATTGGTATCTACCTTGGTTACCATTCCTAGAGCCTTCATCCAGTAGCTGTTTGAAGCAGAAACAGGCACCCACAGCTAAGCACTGAACCATACTACTGGAATTCAGTTGTGGAGAGGGAAGAGGGATGAGCAAAGGAGCCAAGATGGGGTTGGAGAGACCTGCAGAAACAGTGGACCTGACCTAGTGAGAGCATGGAGACCCTAATCATAAAGCTGAGGAACCAGCATTGGACTGAACCAAGCCCTCTAAATGTGGGTGCCAGCTAGGAGGCCAGGGCAGTCTATGGGACCTCTAACAGTAGAGTCAGTCTTCAACCCTAGAGCACAAATGGACTTTGGGAGCCCGTTCCCTATGGAGGGAAACTATTGCAGCCCAGATACAGCAAGGAGGGCCTAGGCCCTCCACCAAACTTTGAAGGTCTCTGGTGGAAGGCCTCACTATCCCTGGGAAGGAGTTGGGGGATGAGTTGGGGAGGTTGGGGGGGAACATGGGAGGATGGGAGGGTGAGGGAATGGGGGGATGGATATGTAAATATGAGTGGTAATTAAAGAATTTAAATTTTAAAAAACTTAAAAAAAAAAAAAAGAATCTGGGTGCTGGCTGCCTTATGAATGGATTGCATAGCAGCCCCAGTGGTCAAATATAGGATTCCAAGGAAGAAGTGTGTGTGTGTGTGTGTGTGTGTGTGTGTGTGTGTGTGTGTGTGTGTGTGTCCTAAAGAAATTTTTCCACCTTTCTATGCAGTGGTTCTCAACCTTCCTAATACTGTGACCCTTTAATACAGTTGCTCAAGTTGTGGTGACCCCCACACACACCATAAAATTCTTTCACTGCTACTTCATAACTGTAATTTTGCTACTGTTATTAATACTGTTATTAATTATAATATACCTATCTTATATGTTATTCCCCCAAAGGAGTCTCAACCCACAGCTTGAGAACCACTGGCCTATAACATTCACACACCCTCTTGTACATTTAAAATCTTTTGCACATTATTTATAATATTAAATATAATGTAAGTGCTATGTGAGTAGTTACACTTCTTGCTTAAGAGAGGATGGCAGGAAAAAATTACACTCATTCAACAGGATTTTTTTCTAGGTATTTTCTGTCAGAGTTTATTAAGTCCATGAGTACAGAGGGCTGACTGCTTGTGTAGGCTATGATGGTGAGTTTTAATTGTTAACTTGACACAATCTAGAATTACCTTGGGAAAGTCTCAATGATAAATCATCTGGGAGGGCCTTTGAACATGTCTGTGGGGGATTGATTGTCTTGACAGCCATAATTGATTCGGGAAGTCCCATTCCCAAAACTGGCAGCACCAATCCTTGGTTTAGGGTACTGGACTATAAGACCAGAGAAAGCTAGATGAGTGACAAGCATGTATACATTTACTTCTCTGTATTTTTGACTGTGGGTATGATATCACTACCTGCTTCAAGTTCCTGCCTTGACATTCCCACAGTGATGGATTAGAACCTGGAATTAGAAGCAAAAAACCTTATCCCTCCTAAATTGCTGTTTGTTAGAGTATTTTATCACAGCAACAGAATGAAACTAGTACCTAAATCAGTATCAAGAATGAGTCTCTTGCTGTAGTAGACCTAACCATGTTGTTTTGCAAGGAGGAGTGTGGAAGACTTTGGAATCTGGGCCTTGAAAAGTTTACAGCTTAATGGGCCCATTCTAAAGGGGGTTGGAAGATAAAAAATGCTGAGAGAAATACAGAGAGTGGGAACTCAGCATTGAGGTATGGGGGTGGTTATAAGGACTCTATCAGGAACCAACATAGGAGCCATTTGTGTGATATTTTGGCCAAGAATATCATTTGTTCTGCCTGTGTCCTGAAAATCTGAGTAAATCTAGATTTGAAGATGTTAGAACAATTTATTGGGTAGAAAAATTTCAGGATGGAAGAGCATTCTAACTGGTGTTAAAGAAAAAGCTATAATTATTTTTTTCAATCAGCTCCATTGTAAAGAGCCTCTTTTATTACTCTGTGGTCATGGGAAACTGTTTCCTCAACATCAGCACACAGAAATTGTTGTATTTGTGATCCAAGGAGACTGGGACACATCTCAAGCAAACAGCACAACTTAGCAATGTAAGAGTCATCACTATGTCCTTAGACTAACAAAAGCAATGTAAGGGTGGACTTGGTACTGGTTTTAAACATCATAAAATACCAAAGATTTGGGCAGAGAGTGCTTGAAGAACAGTTGAGGCCAGGTACCATGTGACAAGGTCGGAGTCCTTGAGAGAATCTCAGAGGATATTGCATGAAACTGTGGAATGTAAACCCTAAGCTACAGCAAGACAGAATAGTGGAGATGCCAGGGCTGTGGAATGTCTACCAAGGAGAACTACAGGTATGGGTGGAGCTGCCCTAATCATAAGAGAAAAACTCTACCAAATATAGGTAGCAGAGTTGGAAGGGTGGGGCTACGCAGGCCCTTTGGGACCCAGAAGATTTTACCATAAGACCCAGATGCTAGACAACAAAGCTGCAAGATTTGTTGTTCTCCCTATTGAATTTTGGTTTAAGTTTGGTGGTTGTTTACTTGCTATGCCCTGTTCTTCCCTTCTGTAGTAAGATTGTTTGTTCTGTACCAACTAATGTTGAAAGCATCTAAATTATTTTTATTTGACAGAATTTCAAATAAAAGGATTTGGACTTATAAAGTGTTAAAATTGCTAAAGACTGTGGGAACATTTGCTGTCGGACTGTATTTTATATTGAGATAAACATGAGGCTTCTGAACAAGGAGTTAAAGTAATGTGTTTATGTATCAAGTTGACAAGGGGTGGAGCTGTGATGATGAGTTTTAAATTGTCTACTCAACAATTAAAGGAAAACCAAGAACTATTATTTCCCAGACTTCAGGCCTGGGCTTGATAGAATCCTATTTGTTTGAAAACACTGGTTTCTTTTTTTAAATGTCTCCATGGTGTCTCCTGTTCCTCCTCCTCTTCTCCTCCTCCTTTTCCTCCTCCTCCTTCTTTCTCTTCCTCCCTCTTTCTCTGTCTCCCTCCCTCTCTCTCTGTCTCTCACACACGTATACTCACACTTCATACAAAGGAATGGGGTCCATTGTGATATTTTCAAGCAATTATACTTTGTTCTTGTAACTGAGTGACTCACAAAGACACTGACAATAAGCCAGTACAGAAATCCAACCAACACTGGATTGGAGCCAGTAGGAAGACTTGGGGAGGAAACCCTCAGAGTTACAAAAACAAAACAGTCACTGACCTCAATAGGCATTCAGGGACAAGGAAGTGAGTTCCACTAAAAATAAATTCAGTCACCAAATGTGCTGGTTTAAGGGAAGCTGAGCTTTCCAGAAAGGGGTGGGCTCTGTGGGTGTGGGTCAGGGTTTATAGCTCCATCATAGTGATGATTGGTGGAACATTCTTAAAGGGGTTTGGGAATAACAGTCACTAATGGAAAGGAAGGGAGCTAGAGCAGGTACATAAAGTGTGGACAGGGATGAAAAATAGACAAGTGAGAAAACTGATCCAGATAGAGGGTGAGGAAGGAAACAGATTGGTCCTCTGTGGCCTCCTGGTCTCTTGTTGCATGATGCCAGCCTAAGTCTTCATCAGTTCATGTGAGTCATTTATGCAAAAAAAAAAAAAAAATGGACCTTGACAATGGTTGAGACCAAGGTCTGGTATACCCACCTCCAATGAAAATAATACAATGGTTCTCACTCCCCTGCCTGGGGAAGCTGCTGTTCCTGCAGTTGAGTACCCCCTCCCACTCCCAAGACCCCTATGCTTCCCTTTGTCCCTCTAGGAAAACAAAATCCCCTCACCAAGTCCCCTCCTGCAGACAAAGGGCATGAAACCTGTCAGCGACTTTTACACTGCATGGGAAGCAGGACGTTCCCCTCGGTATTTGTAGAATGAGTTAATATCTTCATACTAAAGTCTTTTCAGTAAGTTCAGTTTCCTAGAGCCTAGGAACAAGGCAAGAGAATCAGATATCACCACCAAGAAGCAATAATTGTCATATTATGATTTAAAGTCTCATTTTCATATGTGTAGCTCCCTCCCTCTCCTTCACTAAGGGCCTGGAGCTGCATATCCTTTTGGCCAGCATCCACAGCGGTCACGGGTGGGAAGGGGAAGGAAGAGGAGGGAAGGGAAGATTGTGTATTGGGTGGGGAGACTACTCTGAACAAACAGACTCAGATAGCTACTCATGTTCCCATCAGGACCTCCTCATGGCAAGTTGCCACAGGTCCTGAAAGACCCAGTACAGCCACCTGCTGAGAATCAGTCACCAACAAAAGTTGGAAGGTCAACTTGAGAGCAGACTCTGCTACAGCAGGCAGGAGCACGGGGCGGCACTGTCTGAGCTGTGGGTGCCAGTGGGTGCCTTGGCATGTTCCCTAATTATGATGTTCTTGATGACTTGAGAAAGCCACAATTAGTTCAAGAAAGAGTTCTGGGGAGATGGGTCCTGCAGCTAGAGCATCCTAGCAGTTAGACAGACATTAGGTGATAGATGTGGATATCCAAGGAGACTCCCTGAAAGGAAGATCTCAGGCCAGGGCATCATCTTTGAATTCCTGCATCAGCCCAAGGCTTGGTCCTGTCAGTGTGGCTTGCACCTTGGAGGATGCATATCCCTGGCAGGCACGGTATGATTTGAAGTCAGGAGGTGGAGAGAAAGCTGCTATCGTGATTCCCAAATTTTGCCCCATCACACTTGTAAGAACAAATTTTTGTCACAAAGAAACTATTTCTAAGAGACTTGGGGGTGTCATTTTATTACCAGGCCAATAGGAAGAGCTATTAAGAAAAGGTTCGGTTAGAGTTAGACCTTGGACCCACTGTTAGTGACCTCATATATTGTCTCAGCAGCACCACTGTCACCTATATAAAGGGAGCCTAGTTTGTTCTTATGCAGGTTCCCCATTTGTCAGACCAGAGTCAGTGATTTATCATCAGCTGATTCAGTGGGTTTCCCCATCATGGTCTTGACCCCTTTGTTCATATTATCACTCCTCCCTCACTTCAGTTGAGAGGTGTCTTGGTCCTGCCTCAAAGAGATGATGGGACTGACTTAGTAGACTTCCTAGGGGAGTCTACTTCTCCAAGGAGCAGATGGGAGGTAGGGGGAAGTGGGAGGAGTGGCAGGAGATGAGGGGGGAACAGGGATTAGCATGTAAAAAATAAATTAATAGAAAATATAAAGAAAAAGAAGAGAGTCCTAAGGTGAGAGTTAGCGAAAAAAACTGATGCAATCTCAGGGGCAATAGCATTCTTATAATTAGCATGCCACATGAGATGAGAGGCCAGGAGAAGGGTGCAGAAAGCATAGAACTCAAATACTTCCAAATCCATGCTCCCACTTATGAACTCTGCACCCCTGGGCAAGATCCTTCTGCTCTCTAAACTCATGTCCCCAGTTTTAGAATGGAAATGGTGATATTTTTTCTTAGCTGAGAATTGAAAGATGATGTTTGTCAATTTCCAGGAACAAGAGACACTTCTCTGAGCAAAAGCAGAGCTTGGCAGTCATTATGTTTTAAGTCGCTTTCCCAAGAACTTCCTGGTCACATGCATCTAATGACAAACCGATGCTGTTCTCTAGGCACTTCTCAGAAAAAAAGCTCGGCATCCCACACTGATACCAGTAGCCAGCCAGGTGGCAAGGGGTGTCAGCTCCTCAAGCCAGCTTTATCTGGGGCCATGCTGCTCAAGTAAGAGCATGATGTCCATCAGTTTCGGTTGTTGGGAACCAAGCAGAAACTGAACTGAGTAACCACTAGCAGGGCTGGTACCCCTAACTAGAACAGTCATCTACAAAGTTCAAGTATGAGAACCATGCAATAGAGCTGAAAACTAACTAACTAACTAACTAACCTACAGTGCTTTATGTCAGTTTGCAAATTGCACTGGGCCACATTCATAGCTATCCTGGGATGCATAGGCCCAATGGGCTGTAGGTTGGACACTCCTGATCCATTGTCTATTTGACAGTCTGTGTCTATTCTCCAATGTCTCAATCGTTCTTGTTTTGTTAGGACTTGTTGCTAGGAAGCAAACGTCCTCTAACATCATCCTTTTCAAAATTGTTTTAGCTATTCTGTGTCTTTTGTAATATTTTCTGTGTTTAAACTCAGCTTATAAGTGTCAACACAGGTGTCTAGGGGGATTTTGTTTGAAAGTGCATTCCTTTAGACTGGTTCAGGAAGGATTGACATCTAAGTATTTTATATTTTTGAAGCTATATTGACATTACTTTTAAATTTCATTTCCCAGTGCTTCATTGCTACTATAAAGAAACATTTATATTCTGTATATTAATTATTGTATACAAATTCTATATTCTAAAATTGAATTCTCTAACACTGGTAAATACCAACATTCTTTTACCTTTTGTCTTAGAATAAGAAATTTTAGCTATCTATGCATGTTATTTATGACTTTCTTTTTTCCCAAGAAATTATTTTTATGACTTTCATTTCTATTCATCAGTTTGCTTCATATTAGCTGAATAGATGACCTTGTCATGCCTATCTTCTAGTTCATAGAAGGAATAAATTTATTTTTTATGCCTCTCTTCTTTCTCCACCTTCTGAGAAGGAATCAAAACTTACTCATAGATGCATTTGTCATCATCCCTGACACAGTAAAAGTCTGACATTTTGGAGACATTTGATAAATACTTGCTGATGTGTTTATTAGGTGAGCTACAGATTGCAAAAATGCCTTGGGCCGCTATTTTGATTCTTGGCCACATATCAGCTCTTAAAATGAAGTGACAACTCATAAACAGGCAGCCAGCCACTGATTAAAAAAATACTTTAAAAAAATATTACCAGTTTCACATACTGAGTTCTATGTAAACATTTTGATAGAATACCAAGGCAAACCCAAACTCTTTGATGTGGCCTTGCTGAAGCAACTTAAAGGAAGAGGAAGGACACTGTTCATCACCATGGAGAAGGCTGGAGCTCCATCCACTGTGGCAGAAGCTAGTGTGAACAGCTTGTTACATTGGTGGATCAGAAAGCAGAGATCTGGGCTGTAGCCATGGACATTACCTTCTAGGTTCATCCCTGGCCCAGTGGCCTATGTAACCCAACTATGCTCCACACCCCAAAGGCCCCACAACCTACCAAAACTGCACCACCAGCTAGGAGGCATGTGTTCTAATACATAAGGGATAGGGGAGGTCCTTCTGTGTATATATTTGCCTTACTGGTTGATAAATAAAGCACTGTTGGCCAATAGGGAAACAAGTTAGGCAGGACTAGGAGAGAAGGAGGATTCTGGGAAATGTAGGAAAGGGAGAGTCGCTATGTGATCCCAGGAAGAGAGGATGCATAAGGCCAGTGTCCTTGGTAATATAAGTCCTTATAAAAATATATAGATTAGTAGTTATGGTTGATAATGAAGACTGAGCTAGCAAATAAGAAATTTTAGTCATTGGCCAGCAGCACTGTAACTAATATAAGACTCTGTGTGTTATTTGGGGGCCCTAAAGCAGCAGTAGAACCCAGTTAGCTGGTGGAAAGAGTTATTGTTACACATAAGCCTGTGAAAGACTTTGTACATTCAACCCATAGCAGTGGCCATTTTGAACTAGATGTGAAATAGGACACAACTCTAAGTCTGAAGTTCAAGCACACAAAGGACCATTACAAGTAACAATAGGATTCAAATACACCAACAGTGATTCCTAAATACGTAAAATGATAAAGATTATTGGAAAAAATAGAATCATCTATTCAATACTCATACACAAAATACAATACTTGCCAACAAGAATGTTATGACAGTAGCTACTGTTGATTCAAAGCTTTTTACAAAATAATAGGTAATAATAATCACTACCGATTATTGAGAATTTATGCTAACAGCTTCATCTACTGATGCTATATTACCTATCAACAGTTAGAGCTAGGCATTACATCACACTCTGTTGGTGAGCAGGTTAAGGTTATGTTACTTACCCAAGCCATGTTGCTCCTGTGTCACAAATTCAAACTGTTAACTTAAATGTTATTATTTTTCTTTAGCTGCGGCTGTGGGAAATAAAACACAAACCACAAAACTCTACAAACCATGTGGAGTTTATTGGAGGGATAGGTGTTGGCTAACCAGGGAACAGAGATGGAAGTGGGGAAGGGGTGGGGGATGGCAGGGAAGGTGGGAAGAAGGAGGAAGAAGAAGGGGTAAACAGAGGCCTTACACAGCCATGTAATGCATGATGTAGCCACACAACACAGGGCCCCTTGAGCTGTCTAAGTATCTGCCTGAATGCCAGTTTGCATATCCTGCCAGTTGTCAGGGAATGGGGTCAGCATAATGCCAGGATACCAATATTAACTATTGAACTTTGGCTTTAGATTCCACCCGATTTGAAGAGCTGTCCCAGTCCTCAGTGATGAATTGTGTGACTCATAACTTCAGGGCCATATCCATAGGTCACCACTCCAACCAATGTCTAGGATAGGGGCTACCACTAAACAGGCACTCAGTCAAACTTAAAGTTAGTAACATAATTATCCATTAACCCTAATCATGATCCTAATAGCTGGCTGTTTCACCTCTCCACAACTGAAAACCTCCATTCTGAGATTGACTTTGTCCATTAATCCTGGTAATTCTAGACAGCTTACTGATCTTCACTTTCTGGTTTCAGAACTATGTTCAGGCTTATTTCTAATTGTTTCAACTTTTTAAATGTTGTATAATGACATCATTGCTACTAAAGAAGCTTCTTAAAAATCTATTTTAACTGAACTTAACATCATTGTGAGCTTCATGTATTTTGCTTTTCTATCCTTCTTCTTGTTACCTAACCTCTGTCTTGAATTTTTAGGTATATTTTTTGTAAAAAAGCCACATGACAGAATTTTTATGGTACCATTTCCAAATCCATTCTATTTTAACTAGCATATTTGCCCCATTTATTTTATTAAAATATTTGAGTTTTTCCTAACATTTTACTTTGTTCTTCATTTTTCTATGATTGTCTTTTCTCCTCTCATTGTCTAATTTAATAATCAGCATGTGTACTATTTTTCTTATTTTCCTTCTTTTTTTCTCTGGTTTGAAAGTTTTTGAACTGTATTCTAATTCTTTTAATGCTTATCTTTGAATGTTACCTTTTACAAATACTTTTTGAAACTTTTGTTTCATTTTTTTAATATTTTCTCTTTCAAATAATCCAGAATTTTAAAACATTCATCTTTTCTAAGAACAATCTGTCAAAAACTTGGCAACAAGGTGACTAAAGAAAAAGAAAACCATTCTAAAGCGAGGTGTTTGCAGGTAGGAGCTACAAATTGTATGCAGACTGCAAATGCTCATAAAATAGAAAATGTCTACACTTCGAAATTTCATGAGGTGAAAACAGAAATTCTGACCTGCCAAGAAGAAGGAAAAATTACTTTTACTTGAAAAGAAAATTCTGGCTAGAAGAAACTTCTTTTAAAAAAATTAATAGTGTGTGTGTGTGTGTGTGTGTGTGAGTGTGTGTGTGTGTGTGTGTGTGTGTGTGTGTGTGTGTGTGTGTGTGTGTGTGTGTGTGTTGTATACAAATATGTGCATTCCATGGTGCCTACTGGGATGCCAAGGAATAATTTAAGGGAGCTATTCTCTCCCCCCATCATGCAGGTACCTGAGATCCAACTCAAATTGCCAGGTCTTGTTGACAGGAACTTTTATGGTTTCACCCAAGCACCTTGTTTCCAGAGAACAGAAATGTTCAGCCTAAATATTGACTTGTGGGCATGAGACACGCTGTGGAAGAACCTTTTCTTCAACAACTACTCATAGACGATGGTAAAGAGGAAATGTGAACATGTGATATGGCTGTGAGTGTAAGAATATCCCATACATAACCCTCTCCTCCCCCCAGGCAGAACCAAACCAACAAATAGATTCCCTTACCTCAGACAGGGTGAAGGGAAACGTAATTGTACATTTAAAAGGAAGAAGAGGAGGAAGGAGGGGGGAGGGAGAAAGACAGACAGACAGACAGACAGACAGACAGACAGACAGAGAGCAATTACCAATTTAGTAATTACAATTGCAGTCACTGATTGCCCCCCCCCTTTTTTTAAACAGGTCACATGAGTTCTGGCATCCAAGTCACATGTAAATGGCTATTGCCTAGTTGACAATAAGTCGTTCCTCCTTCATTTTCTGAAAAATCTGCAGGACAAGTTTTCAAGTTGGCAGGTCAGATCATATATTTTTAAATCTATGGTCTCTGTATCAAAGCTCAACAAACTGGTCTCTCACAGCTAATCCAAGGTTAACTAAGAATATCTACAAGCAATGACTATCTGAAGGTCATGAAGAAAGCCATTGTTGCTTTTCAGACACATCTACTATATAGATGGCAGAATGGTATGAAATGCTGCTTTCTAAACTGATATGTCTCAGAATGCCAATTCTAATGGGTATCGAGTGATTGCTAGATAGTCAATAACAGTAGTAGGGTCAAATATATACACCATTTGTGATTTTTACTTTTTAGTAATTTATTTATCTTTATTTTATGTGCTTTGATGTTTTGCCTGTATGTGTGCCTGTGTGAGGATGTCAGATCTCCTAGAACTGGAGTTACAGGCAGCTGTGAGCTGCCATATGAGTGCTGGGAATTGAACTCAGGTCCTCTGGAAGAATAGCCAGTACTCTTAACCACTGGGCCATCTCTCCAGCCCTGACATTTGTTTTTTTTTTAAGTATTGTGTTGAGGATTCCCTACTTGATCTAAACTGTAAAATATCTTTCCTGTGTTGTTTTGTGGAACACAAGTTAGGGCTGGGGCAATGACTCTGTGGGTAAGAACACTTTCTTTATAAATGTGAGGCCCTAAGTTCAATCCACAGCACTAATATAAACAGACAAGTATGCCTGCATATGCCTGTAATTTCAGCTTCAGGGGATGGAGACAGTAGATCCTGAGAGCTCCCCAGTCAGCCAAACCTACCCAAAATGGCAAGCTTCCAGTTCAGTGAGAGACATTGCTCAAGGCAATAAGGCAGAATGCAAGAATGCAATAGAAAACGCCAATGCCCTGCTCTGTTCTCTGCTTGTGCATACATGGGCATGTCCACCTACATATTTCCATGCACACATGTACAGCACATACACACACACACACACACACACACACACACACACAGTATAAAATTTGCAGATAGCACAGAATCTTTCTCACTGCTTTTGAAATCTGGTAAAATACAAATGACAAAATCTACCATTTGAATCATTTTTAAACATACAGTTGTAAAGTGACCACAGGATGCCCAGTTCCAACTGATACATCTACAATACAACCCCTACACCTAAGGCTCAGGGAACATTGTCAAAGAAAGGGTAAAAAATTGTAAGAGGACCAGGATGTCTGCAGCTAGACAGTGTTTTCTAGACATGGCAGAGATGCTACATCCATGAAATCTCAACAATCCCTAGAAAGGCTAAAAAAGAGCTGTATAATGCTTTGCACCAGTTGACATGCCTATGTAAATAGGGGAAATTTTACCAGGTCTCATCCCAGATAAAGAGCTTCAGGCAATCAATAGCTACTGAGAGAGGAAGAATCAGTCTTCTCTAGGGACTAGCCCCTTGTAGGTTATCCAATTCCAACTGCTCAGCCCTAAACACAAGGGCTCTATAGGCTATATATACATGTATATATGAATAAATGTGTAATACTAGTAATTACAGGAGAGATTATAAACAGGAGAGAACTGGGAAGGACTTGAGGGCAGCAGGAAGCATAGAAATGATATAAATACAGTTGGCATATGAAATTCTCATGTAGGTAATGTGAATATTAAAAATACAATTCAATGCCACCAAATGCATTTGTGTTGTTGGGCAACCACCACCACCATCATCATCACCATCATCCATCTCCAGAACTACGTATTCCTTCAAAATGAAACTCTCTAGTCTTTAACACTCCTCATGCCTCCCTCCTTCCAATCCCTGGCAATCATCGTTCATCTTCCTGTCTATGACATTGACTGCTCCAGGTAACTCATATAAGTGGAGACACACAGTTATCTGTCTTTTTTTATGACTGGCTGGTTTCCAGGTTCACCTCCCAGTTCACCAGCATTGCAGCATGTACCAGAGTCCTCATCTTCTTCTATGATAAAATTGTGTTTTGCTATAAATGTCCCATCTGGGCTGATTCGTTGAGGGACACCTGAGCTTTCTTCTTCTCTGTTGTGAAAAGGGATGTTATGGCTCACTATGCTTTATTTACATTTCACTCTATTTCTGTTTGTGACACTGAAGGAAAAAATTAGTCGGAAACTTTCCCCACACACACACAATATGCTTTCTACTGATTAAAACTCCCTACTTCTGACTGAGGCACTTCAAAGCCTTATACATCGTTTGTATCAATATTTTTCACAAACAATGCACTCCCCCTTTCAACCATCTGGCAGCCACATAGAACCTTCTAGAGAGCACTTGTAGCTGTCTATTCCTCCTTCCCCCACTCAGCTTGTCTTTGTCCATAATGAACTTCAGACATCCACACATGCTCTCAGATGGTGTCTGTGGGGAAACAGAGTAACTTGAGTTTAAGGGTTCCCCCCACCATTGGAAAAAAAATACTTTCCTCTCAAAGAGAAGAGGTTTTCATTGAGTGTTTGAAATATTGCAATTGCAGCCTTCACTGGGATGAAATTTTATTACTCTCCATCAAAATTCCTCTAAGATTTAAGAGCAAAGAGGAGGCACCCTACTTTAGCAGAGAAGCATGAACTGACATGACCTCAAGCTGTGTTAGCAAGGAGAAAACTTGCAGATGCTCTTAGGGATGGGAAAGCGCACTGGCCAGGCAAACCGCACAAGGTGGGAGGCAATGTCTAGCTAGAGAGAGCAGAAGAAAAACCTCAGCTTCCACCTCTGGAAAAGTGCTGTTGACAGGACAGACTGAATTATCAAGACACTGAAATGCTTGCTCTGTGTATGGGACATAAAGATCGTATTACACTCTCCAGGCAGCCTCCTCCTCCCTTCTGAATGCATTGAACCTAGTTCTCCTGAGCCGGGAGCTTCTTCAGCCCCACCTCATTCTCTGACCTCCAAATTTAACTAGAAGCAGACCAGACTGGATCCTTCATCTAACAACAACCCCACCCCTGTACCCTCCCTGGCTCCCTCTCAGCTATAGTTGCTGGAAAGGATTAGAAACATCTCTTTCCTGGTCATTATTGAATCCAAATCTCCCCGTCACAGGATTCTTGTATAGAGCACCTTTGCTTTTGAGCCTTCTCTCTCTCTCTCTCTCTCTCTCTCTCTCTCTCTCTCTCTCTCTCTCTTTCTCATCTACTTGCTTTAGTCCATACCTAGAGCTTAGTCTCTTTTCCTTAAACTCTCAAACACCACTCACTGAGACATGTATGTCAAGCAGGTTTTACAAAGATCCCAGAATGCTAACAAGGAGGTTGAAGCCCTGACCAGACTCCCCAGAACTGGATACAGAAGTTTTTACCTGCCTTCCATCTCCATTCTGTGTGTCTTCTCCCAAACACATCTTTGGTTATGGAAGTAAGATGAGGAACAGAGAAGTATACCCCCTTGTGCCCTCTGAAAGTACCGACTCAAATCTGTGTTTGCATTATGCCTTCTTCAATTGATGACAGCCAACTCAAGAAATTTCTCCAATGACCACCCAATGTCAAAAAACAAAACATCACATTGAGATGCTGCACTGCCATGCCACCCTTTCTCAAGAGTCATAAAAGTTAATCCCACTCTGCCTGCCCAGATCTAACCTTCATTGGGATGCTATACACTTTTTTAAAGACTGTGAGAGTCTGCCACAATCAAGGCAAAGTCATGTTCAAGATGTAAACTGTCCAAGATGAACCTCTCATTGGCAGGATGCCTACAAAGGTGAGATCTAGGTCTACATGACAGCTTCTCCCCATCCTCCTGCTCTTCCATGTTTGATTCAGATCATGTATGGTCCACTGGGAATCATAAACTTGGGAACTCGGAGACAGAGTCCAACCAAGCACTATCTGGAAACCCCTAGCCTGGTTCAGAGACAATCCTTCCCTTATGTGTCTCTTCCTTTGTTCCTATGGCCCACTCACTGACTTTCCTTGAAAACTGTGAGTTCTCCTGTGAACAGACCACACTAGAGAAGCACTGGTCAGGCTGGCACTTGCATTTGGTCATCTTGGCAATACATCCCTCACCGCTATAAATGACCCACCTAGCATTTGGCTTCATAGACTCTCTTCTTGAAAAGCTTGTTGATGTGAATCAGCTCCCTAGTCCCATGCACCTTAATCCAGAGCCTAATCTAGGCTCGATGCCTTCACCAAGGCAATTGCCACATGGTGTTGAAGCTCTTTTGTGATGAGTCAGCCAGTCCTTCCCAGACAACTCCTGTCTTCCAGTTCCCCCAAATCCTGTTGTTCAGTCCAAAGAAATAAAAAATACCTTTAAAAACTCAAGGAGGAATGGATTCAATTCAGAGAACTAGGTCTTTTCAAGTTCATCAAAAGGGCTTAAGGATCAGGTTCCACACTGAACACCCTGAAAAATCTCTAGAGAAATAAAACCAGTCCCTCATGAGGACCACTCCTATAGACCATAACTAGCTACAGAAGCAGAAATCCAACACCCTGTCAACTGTCTCAGATACCAGAGAGCAAGAAAACCAGCTACCAATGTCCCATACTATATCTAAGATTCAAAGTTAGAACAAGAAGCTATGAACAGCATCAATTCTTCTCTACTCCCAGAAATAAGAAGAATGACCCCCAATCTGTAGGATTCTCATGTGTTTCCACAACCATTTTTTTTTCAGGGAGGGAGGACAGAGGGATGACCTTTGTTTCACTTCTAACTTTAATCTGTGTTTGTCTATACCAAATTGCATGATTGTCGAAGCCAAATTACATCCTCAACTCTGGCTACAAGAAGCCTGAGAAATGTAGTTTGTAGTCTTCCAACATCCCCCACATGAAGAAAGCTGAGATAGAAGTGGGGTGAGCTACTAAGAGGATCCAGCAGCAATTCTGTTACTACTACCTCACAGACAAATGCTCCAGGGCTCAAAGAATTCTGTACCTGAAACGCACAAGAACTTTGAAAGCACATCCAACTGGCATGCTTTTTATTGTGTTGTGCTGAGATTCGCCCACACAGATAAGGGATTTGTTTCCACACAAGGCCTTATTTCTTGAATCTGAGGTAACTGCAGCAGCTCAGTTACAGTCTGTTATGGAGTCTTGCTTCTTCTTATGCCATTCCACGTGTGTGGGATTCAGAATTATAAAAGAATGAGCAGGGGGTGTGCCTCTAACAGTGTTAAGCCTCTTCCATGGATTCACTCACCTGTGCTTAGCCCATCAGGTGTATTTTTGATTTCTCTCTTTGTTGTCCACTCTGTCTGCCTTTTTTAAGTCTCATATCCTAGAAAATCCCCTCATCGCGGCATCCCCTCCCTGGACCTTCTAGCCTTCATGAAACCTGCATGCTAATTTTAGCTTAAACCTCTACATGTGTGTTAATCACATACTTATTTAATTAGGGACCTCCCATCCTCATAAGAACCTGCTTGTCCCTGTTCTTCCCTGACTGAAAGCCACC